>NW_027185698.1:10813533-10837690 GCF_028583685.1 Petaurus breviceps papuanus
ATCTAACCATGGAACATAATCCTTTCTACTTCATCTAAGCACACAAACAATCCTTGGACTTGCAGCTTTAGTTGCTGTGAACAGTAGACCATTTCCCTTTTGCATTGTCATCCTCAGCATCTAGAAGAGGGTCTGTCACATAATAAGGACTTAATAAATGCTTTTCAATCTTTTGATTATTTCATTTTTGCCCCACCATCATTCAAAAAAAATACTCCATCAGATGGCAGCTATTGAAACTGAAGTTTCAACTGCTAAAGTTTTTGGAGTTGAAGTTCCTAATGGATAAATTTAGTTGCCTTGCTTCCCTAGAACTTTGCCATCAGCCATCTCACATTATCAGTAATTATAGGTAGATTAAAAATTGGATTTGTAAAGAGTGTTTCTCTACAATAAGTTGTGTAGCCAGCTCATTTGCACATTTGAGTCAACTTGGTCAAGGTGGCCCCTCTCAGGTTTTGCTCTTCACTATGATATTTGTTTTTTTTTCTTTTTGACAGGCAATTGGGATTAAGCGACTTGCCCAAGGTCACATGGCTATTTGTGTGTGTGTGTGTGTGTGTGTGTGTGTGTGTGTGTTAAGTGTTTGAGGCCAGATCCGAACCCAGGTCCTCCTGACTCCAGGGCCAACACTCTATTCACTGTGCCACCTAGCCACCCTTTCACTATGACATTTCAAAGAACAGGAGAAGCTTCAGAAGAAGATATCAGGATAAAACGCAATCAATTAAAACAGACACTAGCTGCTTGTACAAACAACCCAGACAATATTGCAAAGAGGTTAATTTAATCCAATTATCCACATACTTATAAGATTGGCCCAACTTCTTTGTTTCCCATGCTAAATAACTAAATGTTTTAAATGTGGTCAAACTGGTTACTTCAAGGTAGAAACAGCTTGAAAAAGATATCTGAATATTTTTTCTCCTTAAGATTTATTTTCTTAAACAAATTATGAAAAAAAAAACAAAAAACAAATTCTGAGCTATGAATGAGTGGAGGTAATTTAGATCATTATCCCAAGTCTGTGGAACTGCTTTGAGCAGTGGCAGACTAGTCAGTGATGCTACTAAATAATTGAACATTTTATGGACACATTTTAACTTACACAAGCTAAGCCCTGAGGCCCCCCCAATAAGACACTGAGGAACATGGGAGGCAGGAGAAGATGCATTCAGGGTAAAAAGACATAAGAATCTTAGTCATTAGTAAGAGAAATATAGAGCCAAGTATTGATCAGTGGTGGTTTATCATTAATGTGTGCCTTCATGTATCACAAGAGGAGGAAGTTGGGCTAATGAAGTTTCAAGAGGCTACCCTCTAGCACTAGCACAACCGGGTCACACCAGGCTTTCATCAGTACCTGGCACACTTGATTGGATTTCTGTCTCTGATGTTAGAGTCATGGAGATGCCAGAGATTAACTAGGTGTCCTACTGCTACAGTATCAAGGGGCACAGAAGTTTCCAAATGTGGAGAGTTCGAAAAATAGTACACAAGGTGAGGGGCGCTTGGCCTAAAGAGAAAGCATGTCTAGAGCAGAGGCAGTGTGATGCACATGGGTTTTATGGAGATCAAAGAACTTCCTTTTTTCCGCCCTAACCAGAGGTTCTTACTAGAATACTACAACTCCAAAATTGAGTATACTAACTCCCTTTACAATGAAATCTATAACAAATGCTTTCTCATGTACCCTTTTCTTAAAAAAATCAAAACAAAACAAAACAGGTTTTTGGTATAATAATGAAGCCAAGGACAAACACTGACATTTCAAGTTGGAATGATACTACTTTATGAGATCTTGTCACCACTAACGTCTGATCCAAACATATCAGAAATCATAACCCTTAAGTCTCTAAGAAAGGAAAGTCACCAGGCTTAATAATAGTAAATATCCTTGGGGGTAATTCACTATCATAAATATTATAACTTCAGGGCAGCCAGGTGGCTCAGCAAGTAAGAGCACCGGCTCCAGTGTTGGGATGACCTGGATCAAATCCGGGCTCAGATACTCAGCACCACACCCAGAAATAACTGGCTGTGTAACCTTGAGCAAGCTACTTAACCCTGATTGCTTTAAAAAAAAAATATTATAACTTCCTATCAGCCAAGTTTTTCTCATTTCTCTGCTTTATCTATAAATTGTCTTGAAAACAGTGACATTCAGATGTTCTGGTCCTTTCTCTGAAGGGGAAAACCAAATTTCTAGTTAAAGATATTTTTAAAGTTTGTAAGTAACATGAGTCAGAGTTCCCCAGAGGATTAAATGGGAACATATGCAAGTTTAGCAAGCATAGTGGGAAAAAATAGCTTCAATAAATCTATCAATACTGTTTTGTTATTCTTTTCATGACAACTCGGCTTTAACGTATGCCTTCCTCATGAGAAAATGCATCTTTGTTGCTTTCATATTTCCAAGGCTCCTGTTTTCTAGCACCTTCTTTCCTAAAAGCTATCAGTTTGTTGGAAACAATAAAATAATAATAATAGTTGGTTTTCACATAGCAGGATAAGATTTGCAAAGCTCTTTTCAGATATTGTCTCATTTGGTCCTCACCACAACTTGGTGAGGAAGGTACATTATCTTCCCTTTATAGGAGAAGAAACAAAGAGTTTATGTAATTTGCCTGGTATCACACAATGAATTTATGTTTCACAGAGACCCTGAACTCAGATACTCTTGACTATGACTACCACCCCATTGACTGAGCCACTCAGTTACCTATCAGTCCTCTTCTTGGCTCTGTTGGAGGAACTTCAGATTGCAGAATTTTAGAACTACAAAGACTTTAAAATTGGATCCTACACCTTCATTTTGTGGAAGAGGCTGGTAGCTAGAGCAGTAATGTCAATTGTCCAAAATCACTACAAAGTGGTGCTAGAATTAAGGTCCCCTGACTTCCAGTACAGCATCTTTCCATGAATTTCTATTTCTTTAAGCACATTCTCCAACCCACACCTTCCTTCCCTAAGAATCGCTCTTAAAGTACTTATTTCAGCTCCATCCAGAAAATATTTATTTTTTCCTGAAGATAATGAGGATTAACTTATTGGGCAGCAAGGTGGTATAATGGATAGAGTGCTGGTTCTGAAGTCAGCAAGTCATCTTTCTGAGTTCAAATCTGATATCAGACACCGTGTGACCATGGGCAAGTGACTTAACCCTGTTTGCCTCAGTTCCTCATCTCTTAAATGAACTGAAGAAGGAAAAAGCAAGCCTTTCCAGTGTCTTTGCCAAGAAAACCCCAAATGGGGTTAAGTTGGACATGACTGAAATGATTGAACAACATATCACTTTCACACCTTAATTATACTCTCTAATGTAGCGGAAGATGAACTGGAATGGGAAATGACTTGAGGGAGGGAATTCAGTAAGCAGATTATTGACATGATCCAGGCATGACATGATAAGGACTTCTGTCAGTGTAGTAGGAGTATCAGAGGAGACTAGGGAGCAGATATGAAATACACTACTGTGTAAATGAAAGATACTATACTAATGTGTGGGTGGGGTAAGAGGCCTTCTGCATAAGGTAAGATGTAAGAAGGGTCTTTAAGGGATTCAGGGAAATTAGGAGGTGGATGAAAGAGCAGATTCAAAATATGGAATAACCAGTAAAAAAGGAATGAAATCATGAGATAGTGTCATTAGGAGGAACAAGAAGTCCAGCGTAGCTGGGTTATAGAGTACAAGGAGAGGTGTAAAATGTAAGAAGATCAGAATTATAGGAATGTATTAGGTTTTGAATTGATTGAAATGACAGAGGATTTTATATTTTATCTTGAAGGTAATGGGGAGTCACTATAGTTCATTGTGCATGGAGGAATGGGAGGATGTTGATGACATGGTCTCACCTGTACTTTGCGAAAATCACTCCGATAGCTGAATGGGGGGAAGGATAAAATTTGGATACTACCTAAGGTAGGAAGAACAGTTAGAAAGTTTTGGAATTGTTCAGGCTAGGGTTGTCTGTGTGAGGGTAATACAGAGGAACTATATTAGAGATGTTGTGAAGGTAGAAGTGGAAAAGAGTAGAGAACAGTTTAGATTTGTGGGATGAATGCAAGTGAGGTATTAAAGATGAAACTAAGAGGGGCGGCGAGGTGGTGGAGTATACAGAGCACTGGCCCTGGAGTCAGAAGGAGTTCAAATTCAGCCTCAGACACTTAACACTTAGTAGCCATATGACCTTGGGCAAGTCATTTAACCCCAGTTGCCCTGCTTTCCCCCTCCAAAAAGAAAAAAAAAAGAAATAGAGATAAAGCATTTGTTAAACTCTGATTTTGGGGCAGCTACGTGGCACAGTGAATAGAGCATTGGCCCTGGAGTTAGGAGGATCTGAGTTTAAATCCAGCCTCAGACACTTAACACTTACTAGTGGTATGACCTTGTGCAAGTCACTTAACCCCAACTGTCCCTCCAAAAAAGCAAAAAAAAAAAAAAAAGATGAAACTCGGTTGTGAACGTGGGTTACTGAGAGGATGATGAATACCATAATTATGCCCCTGACAACACGTCCCCTCCCATCCTCTTCCCCCTGCCTTGCCCCAAAGATTGCAACTTTTCCATGGTGGAGGGGCTTACATGGCTCAATAAAACTATGATCTACGCCATGCAGAGCTACCCAGGTCAGAGTAGAGACTTCTGACAAAAGGTGATCCACTGGAGAGGGAAATGGCAAGCCACTCCAGTAGCCTTGAGAAGAAAATCCCATAGACAGTAGTAAAATGATAAAAGAGTTGACATTAGAAAATGAGTCCCTCAGATCATAAGGTGTTCAGTATGTTACTGGAGAAGAGGAGAGAGCAACTCCAAATAGCTTCAGTACTAGTGAAGCAACTAGACCAAAGCCAAAAGAAAAGTCAGCCATAGATGCATCTGGCGATGAACAGAAAGTCCTATGCTGTAAAGAACAATATTGCAAAGGAATCTGGAAAGTAAGATCTATGAACCAAGGTAAGCTGTTCGTGGACAAACAAGATGGAAAGATTACACGTTGACATCTTTGGTGTCAGTGAACTTAAATGGACAGGAATGAGTGAATTTAATGCAGATGATCACTACCTATACTGCTGTGGGCAAGAATCCCTTCAAAGAAATGGATTAACCCTTATAGTCAATAAAAGCATAAGAAAAGAAGTACTGTGGTATAGTCTCAAAAATGACTGAATGCTATCTGTTTGAATTGAAGGAAAAGTGTAGAACATCACAGTAATACAAGTTCATACTCCAACCACTGATGATGAAGATACCAAAGCTGATCTGTTTTACGAAGACCTAAATATCATCAAGAAATAACACCAAACAATAAAAAAAGATGTCACATTTATCATAGGGTATTAGAATGCTAAAGTAGGAAATCAAAAGATAATTGGAATAACAGGCAAGTTTGGCACTTGAGTACAAAATGAAGAAGGATAGAGACAGAGTTCTGTCAAGATACCTCACTGGTCATAGCAAACACTCTTTTTCATAACTCAAAAGGCAATTCTACACATGAACATCACCAGATGGTCAATACAGAGATCAGATTTATTATATACTTTCCAACCAAAGATATAGAAGATTTATACAGTTAGTTAAATCAAGAGCTAGAGCTTACTGTGGCTCAGATCATGAGATTCTTATTGCAAAATTCAGACTTAAATTGTAGAAAGTAGTGAAAACTATCAGACTATATAAGTATGACCTAAACAATATCCTTTATGAATATGAAGTCAAGATGATGAATAGACTTAAATGATTAGAACTGATAAGAGTACCTGAAGAACTGTAGCCAGAGGTTTGTAATATTGTACAGGAGGCAGCAACAAAAATATAAAAAAAGAGAGCAAGAAAGCAGTATGTCTGTCTCATGGGCTTTACAACTAGCAGAGGAAAGAAGGAAAGTGAAAGCTAATGTAGAAGGGGAAAGATACAGCCAACTGAATGCAGAATTCTAAAGAATAGCAAGAAGAGATAAGATAGATTTTTTTTTTGTAAATGAGCATTACAAAAATAGAAAACAATAGAATGGGAAAACAATAATTCTCTTTAAGAAAATTAGAGATATGAAGTGAAAGTGTTATGTAAAAATGGACTTGATAAAAAAGAAAAAAATGGTAAGGACTTAACAGAAGTAGAAGAGATTATGGAGAGGTGATGAAAATAGATAAAAGAATCATACATCTCTTTTTCCAGCTGGAATCATGGTGGGTGTAGAAGAAAAGAAGAAGCTGCCATCCATTCCAGAATCCATTCTCAAAAAGTGAAAGGTTTTCACAATACTGAAAGTCAAATGCTTGAAGAAGAAGACGGCTATAAAAAAAGCTCCATAAAACACAGAGAAAAGTTATCTATGAAAAAGCTAAAGCCTAGCATAAGGAGTAGAGAAGATGTATAGAAGTGAAATCTGATGGGCTAGAATGGCATGCAAAGCTGTCAGCTACTGATGAACCCAAGTTAGCTTTTGTGATCAGAATCAGAGGTATCAATGGTGTTAGCCCAAAGGTCTGAAAAGTATTGCAGGTTCTTCCTCTTTGCCAAATTGACAGTGGCACTTTTTTTAAAGCTTAACAAGGCTATGATCAACATGCTGAGAATTGTGGAACCATACATTGCATGGTGTTACCCAAACCTAAAATCTGTGAATGACTTTATTTACAAAGTGATTATGGCCAGAAAAAGAAACAAAGAATTCCCCAGATGGATAATGCCCTTATTGCAAAATCTTTTGGAACATATGGAATTAATTGCATGGAGGACTTGATCCAAGACATCTACACTGTTGGCAAACACTTCAAAGCTTCCGACAACTTCCTGTGGCCCTTCAAATTATCTTCTCCATGAGGCAGAATGAAGAAAAAGACTACATATTTTGTGGAAGGTGAAGATGTTGGTAACAGACTGGATCAACAGGTTTATAAGAAGAATGAACTAAAGGTCTCTACCATTATTTTTATAATGGTCTGTTAATAAAAAATATCTGTGACAAAATTGAAAAAAAAAAGAATTATACAAGGCAGAGCTTAACATCATTGATAACCTCGATGGTGTGGTTTCTGATCTAGAGCCAGACATCCTGGAGAATGAAGTCAAATGGGTCTTAGGAAGCATTGCTAACAATAAGGCTAGTAGAGGTGATGAATTATTTAAAACCCTAAAAGATGATGCTGTTAAAGTGCTGTACTCAACATGCCAGCAAATTTGAAAAACACAACAGTGGCCACTGGATTGGAGATCAATTTACTTCCCAATTTTAAACAACCACAATGCCAAGGAATGCTCAAATTCTTGAACAATTATGACCATTTCAAACACCAACAAAGTTATGCATAAGATTCCACATGCTATTCTTCAGCAGTATGTGAACCAAGAATTACCAGAAGAGCAGGCTAGTTTTCAAAGAAGCAGCGGGACTGGAGACCAGATTGCTAATATTCACTGGATTATGAAGAAAGCAAGGCTGTTCCTGAAAACAAACAAACAAAAACATTCACTTCTCTTCATTGACTACACTTTGACTGTGTGGGTTACTGTAAAGGCACACAAAGTGGGATTTTTTGCTGTTTTTTTTGTGTTATTCCGTTTCTCAGCCTCAGTCTTACATGCTTCTGCACTTCACCAATCAGACATGTGCAAGTGGGCTCTAACCAATCAGATACATGCTTGTGGACTCTAGCCAATCAGATGCTGAGTAGAATGGTATATAAAGAGAGCTGGTGTTGAGAAGCAGGCAATAAGGGAGCCAGCATTGAGAAAGAAACACAGTACTCTGAGAGAGAAGCAGCTTGAGGGGGTGGAGAGAAGAGACCTCTGAGAGGGGATAGGAGACCTCTAAGAGTGAAGAGAAGACTTTTGATGACAGAGACTTGCTGAAGGAGTTTCTGAGTTGTAAAAGCAAATAGAACTGCAAGGCAGAAACCTGCCCAAGGGAAGGAGGCTTAGCTTAAGCTGCTTAAAGTGAACTGAGCCATTAACACAGTGCCTCTGGACTTTGGAAGTGAATTGAGATGTTGGTGTTGGTAATGTGTATTTCTGATTGACTGTTGTACTGGAACTGGATGTTCATTGAAAAGCATTAACTTGGGGGAGCTAGATGGTGCAGTGAATAGAGAACACTGTCCCTGGAGTCAGGAAGACCTGAGTTCAAATCCTACCTCAGACACTCAGAAACAAGAAACATGGACTTGAATAGATTTCAAAAGAGAGTGGAAGATAGAAGGACCCAATGTGATCCATAGGATCATGAAGAGTTGGGCATAACTGAAAAATTGAACAACAATATTTGAAAAGTTTGGAAGAGGGAAAGATTTTTGGGGAAAACTTCCTTCCTACAAGCTACATTGTAATTCTGTTTTACGTCTGGGTATGTAGTCTCATGCCTTTACCAGGACTTGTGGCTAATCAAAGACAGGAAATTTGGTGAAGTGGATCTCCTTAAAAACGGTACAATACTGATTCTAATACTCTTATACGTATACCTAATAGATTGCAGTGAGCTTTTTACAATGTTTTTTTTTTGAGAGGTAGATAGCATAGAGCACTGTACCCATAATTAGAAATCTGAATTGGAATATTGACAATACGTCACTAATTGTTTGATCTTGGACAAGAAACATCACTCCCTGAAACTCATTCTTATCTAAATCTTGGGGATGTTAATGCTTATGCCATTTATGTTGTATACTCTGGGAGAACCAAATGAACTATTATATGTAAATCACTTTGTGAACATGAAAATATAATGCAAATGTAGACAATTATTGTAAAAGCATTGTTGGGGTTAAACTGGTACAAAAGATTGATGATGATGCTTGCCCTACAGGCCAATGTCTGAGAAAGTAGCTACTGATATTCTGCCCTATATAGAAGGCCTGAAGAATAAGAATGCTTTACTATTCCACTGACATGTATTTCATGAAGGTGTTTTCCAAATCTAATTGGAAAAGTGGTCAAAGCACCTGCATTTACACTTTCCTCCAGCATTCTATCAACTAGAAGACTCCATTAACCAATGGGATTTACTGATGACGTTAAGGCACTGAAAGATTCTGATGTGCTACATGAATCATTAAAAGATGATGAAATTAAGTTCAATGTACTCTTTTCTGTATTTCATTTTAATCTATTTTTACTAATTCTTTGAAAAGTAATCATTTATATACATAAATATGTGTATGACTTAGATATGTATATGAAACAAAATTAAATTAGCCAGAATGTTTGATTAAAGAAAATATACCATATTTTGGTATAATAATAATAATAATAATGGATAAGAGTTTTCTGTGTGGGACATGTGTGAAGGTGGTACACATACATGTGAAGCCTACAAAATAGCTATAAAACCAACTATCAAATTCTTTCATTATGCTCATCTTTGAAATTTTACTTCCACCTGTAATAATTTCCTTGTTTCACATATGTTCCCATTTAAGTTATTATAGTCAGTATATCAGTAACATGCTTTATTGTGGCATAATGCTATATAGTACAGTATGTAAAAAACCTGGCCTTAAATTCTACCTTTAACACAAACTAAATATTTGATGTAGGCAAGTTATTTGATCTCTCAGTATTCTAGGTGACTCTCTAAGACTACAAGTTACAGATATGTTGCAAGGTAACAGTCTACCTCGATCAGTTATTTCTCTGGGTGCAGATAGTGTCTCTCTTCATATGTTCTTTATATTTAATTTGGGTATTTATAAGATTCAAAATAACTTATTCACTTAAAGTTTCTCTGAAAACAATATTGTTGTTACTGTATACAATGTTATTTAGAAGTATGTATAGAATAATTTTACATATACACATATACATACACACACATATATTTGAGTCTAATGATAGCCATTTCTAGGGTAGGGGAAGAAAAAATTTGCATGACAATTTTGTTATATATTTGAAAGGAATACCAAATTGTACATAGTAGATGAACAGTTTTATATGCAATCATCTTTTTATTGTATTATGTTTTGTAAATGCTTGTTTTATTTCATAAATTAAAAAAGAGAGAAAAGTTATCAGTCTATCTATGTATGTATGAGTTTTAACACTGAAACTTCCCTCCATTGATGACCATCTCCTTGGTCAAGTCTCTAAACTATCACTTGAACTAAGGTCTTGAGTACTGAGAGTGGGTCTGCTACACCTTCCCTTAGGGTTCTAGGTTTGGCCATAAAGGATTGGGTCGTGTCTTTCTAATGCCATGACCCCCCAATCTGGGGTATTCTCCCTATACTAATTTCCAGTAATTTGCATCTTAGAATCATCTATCAGCTAGCCTTTACAAAGGGATATTTATTGAGAATATGGAGCAAGAAGGTAAATACAAATATTCTCCTTCCTACCCTGCAACATCCAAGGACTATATCATCCCAATTTCTAGGGAGAATAGTCTAAAACAGAAAGCAGTTGATGTAAAGTGTTTGTTCTTACCAAGTTCACTTCTGAATTCTGCATACCTGATGGATAAGACACACTGTCTTGGTTGTCTATGATCCTGTGCTATGCTGGGTCAAGCAGTTTGCTAGGGCTTCTCTGAAGCTCAGCAGTTTCGATTGCCCACAAACTCTGTAATGAAGTCTTATTACTGAACTTCTGGCAGCTCACTCTTCTGACTTTCTGAAGTTCACAAGATAATAACCTAATCCATTCCATTTTTAATAATCCACCTAAGGCAGGAAAGAATAGACACAATAAGGACAGAAACAATAGCAAGGTTATGTGCTTATATCTTCATGTCAGGCTAGATGGGGAGAGTATATAAGTATCTCTCTCACCAAACAATTGGTTTACTGTAATAATTGACTTTTTATTTGATTATTTTCTTTATTTTTTTTCCTTATTGACTTTTTATGTGAATGCATCAAACAGGAAGAGAGTGTAGATTGCTTGGCAAGTTTAGTGCTTTTCTTTTCTTTTGGAGGGGGCAGGTGAGGCAATCTGAATTAAGTGACTTGCCTGAGGTCACACAACTAGTAAGTGTCAAGTATTTGAGGTTGGATTTGAACTCAGGTTCTCCTGACTCCTGGATCAGTGATCTATTCACCGCACCACCTACCTGCCCCATGTTAGTGCTTTTTAATGAACATCCAGTTCCAGTACAATAGTCAATCAGAAATACGTTTCTTCTTCATCTTTTGGTTGGCAGTATAGAAAGAGTCATAGAGTACCTGAGTATACTCTTAAATGGAGAACAGGGCCTTCTATTCCATGACATCAGGCACTTCAGGAAGCAGACTTACCAAACACCTGCACTCCCAGAATTGAGTCCTCGTTGGTCAATCCTCATCACACACAAATATAGACATACACACTTATATAAACATTAAGCACCCCACCCCAATCTCCATCTTAATAATGAACTTTAATCCAATAATTGCATTACTGGAAGAATAAGGATAGGGATTGGACCTTTCACTTTATTATGATAGGAATCTCACAGGAGAGGAAATGCCCTCTATCAGTGTATGTAGGCACCTTTCCTCCAACTAGAGCTGCTTAGAGTACAGTCACACAACTAGTATGTATTGCAAGCAGTAAAGACATATATACACATATATGTAGAATATAGAAAATCATATACATATATGTGTGTATATACAGAGAGAGATAAAGTGTCTATGTCTTGGCCTCAAGCCAGAGATACCCAAGTATATTTATATGTGCATATACAAAATTTATTTACATGTGAATACATATACATACATATATACATGTGTATATATGTATATAAATGGTAATTTATATATACATATATATCCATGTCAGTTACTTATAATACACATGTATACATACACACATACATAAATATATATGCAAATCTGGTGTGTGTGTGTGTGTGTTTGTGAGTGAATGAGTGATTTGTAATTGGAACACTGGACTTTGAATCACAGCTCAGGCATTTCCTGGGAGATATTGAACAAGTCCTTTAATTTCTATGAGTCTCAGTTTCCTTATCTACAAAATAAGGAAACAGGATTAAATGATCTCTTCCAGTTTTAAATATATGATTTTATGACATATCCATCCTAGTGAAATCACAAATCTATCAAAAGTTTTTTTTAAAGCTTATTCCAAAAATGGTATTTTTGGCTATGTTAGTGGTAAGAAAAAAGAGATCCAAAATTCAGGAATTAATCTTTGGCAATTGATATTTAATTAAGCACAAACTTAATCTCATCATGGTATATTATATTACCATCTTGTATTACATCACTGCTCTCAAGAAAATGAGTTGATGATGTCACATAGTTCAATATGATTAAAGTTATCTTGTAGAAAATTATTTGTTGAAATGAAAGATGATATTTTAAACCTAAGGTCAAAACTACATTATGTTGACTTACTATTTTGGAGAGAAATAAACTTGTGGAGATGAGAAAAGGCATTTCTTTCTTTCTTTTTTTTTTTTTGCTTTTTGGAGGGTGGAAGGTAGGGATATTGGAGTTAAGTGACTTGCCCAAGGTCACATGGCTAGTTTTTGTGTTGTGTTTGAGGCTGAATTTGAACTCAGGTCCTCCTGACTCAAGGGCTGGAGCTCTATTCACTGTGCCACCTAGCCATCCCAAGAATGGGCATTTCTTAAAGACTGTTGCCTAACAGTTGCCTAACACATTGCTTCACTGAAATTTTCTTTTTAGTGAGAAGAGATTTTTAGCTAAATGTGTTCATTAGAAACTAATCAAGACAGATGGAATGAACAATCAGTTGCCCTATGCTTTAGCAACTGCCTTTATGCATATTCTTTATCTTGACCAACAGATTGAATGAGTCTGGCCTAACCATCAATAGACAAAGAGCCATATATAATCATGGAAGGTTTGCAGTATTTCCTCTGTTAAATTCCTCATCCTGCCACGGTGGAGGCTTTGGGGTCTTCCAGGTTGTGTTTGTGGAGCACAAGGTAATGGAGGTCCTACACCACTGGAAAAGTTTAAGATAAGGTCTTGCAAAGGACCCAACATTAGTGCAGGACAAATCTAATTAAACAAAGAAGGATTTGGATCCATAATCATTCTCAAGGACTATTTACTAGAGCATGGAAGGGTTACATCTGCATAAGTATAGGGAATATTCCTACAGTTGAAATCATAGCTCCTTAAACTAGCAACATATATCGACATCATAACTTTTTGGGAGAAAGGGCTTCTTTTTTTTGGGGGGGGGAGAGGGTCCTTTAACAGGGGAGGGCAAGTGATTGGTGATTAGAGGTAGCTTA
The DNA here is from genome assembly GCF_028583685.1 of Petaurus breviceps papuanus. NCBI lineage: Eukaryota > Metazoa > Chordata > Mammalia > Diprotodontia > Petauridae > Petaurus > Petaurus breviceps. Next base: position 10,826,742 of record NW_027185698.1, read on the forward strand.
ATGTATTAAACAGAGAACTGGTCTTGTTGCCAAGAAGACTTGGATTCATGTCCTGGATCTACACATAATAGCACTTTATGATGTTTGATGATGATATATATATTCTATAATTTAAATTTTATAATAAGGTGAATATTGGTTAATGTCTCAGTGCTAGAGACCATTCTCTAAATCTTTGAGTTGCTGATTTTCATTTGTGGAAGGAATTTCCACATTGGGAGTTCATTAAATGAATGAAATTAATGAATTAGAAAAAGAAAATCACTTGCCATATATTTCCCTGGGGGATAAACTTTTATGGTCAGGTATTCAGGGACTGTATTTGTGACGTCCTTTGGTAATTTACATTTCCATAAAAAAATAGGTTGAAGTTTGAAAGAACACTGCATGTTTGGGTATATTATTGAATTTAAAACTTTCTTTGTTTCTATCTCTATGACTCTCTCCCAAGCACATACACACATATGTGTATATGTATGTGTCATCTTTGCCCATATTATATGTGTGTATCTAAATAGATAAATATCTTTCCTCCACTTCCCCTTCTCTATCTCCAGCATTTGGAATGGGGTGGGATGGAAAATTTGAGTTTCAAAGGGAAGAAGTTCCAAGAAGTACATTTTGGTTCTTTAGTACGCTTAAGAGGTTATCTTTACAATAGTGAAGCACCCAAATATCTCTGGTCAGAGAAATACTAACTTTCAGAAACACTTATTGGTGCTAGATAGGGCTTGGCTTCAAAGCAATAGGGAAGCTTTAGCAAACAACCTGAGTCTTAAGATAAATTTGTAGGCAAGGAGCATTTATTAGATGTTTCAGTGAAGTCCTTTTTAGATCAGGGAGAAAAGAAAAACAGAGTAGGAGGCCAAGGAATTTTTTTTGAGCAATGGCCCAAATGGAAATGCTTATCTTATGTAAAAGTTTTTGATCAATAGTGCAATTGACATCAGTTAATTGAAAGGAGACCAAAAATTTCTTCCACTAAGTGTAGCTTTAAAGACTAGGTTTAAAAAGTATTTTTTTTTTACCTCTCCAGTATATTTGATATTCATTATCCATTCAATAAGCATTTACTGAATTACTCCCTATGCAGCACTCTGTGTGGAATGGCCAAGAGACAATTTCTTTTCTTAAGGAACTTACCAACTATGATAGAAAATAAGACGTGCATCTAAATAAATCTAGTAGAAAGGATTCAAGTTATCCGACAAATATAAACATTTCATTTATAGCACTTCAGAGTTTTCAATGCTGTTCAGAAAGGAAAAGGTCATATTTGGCTATGGCAAAAGGGAAGGAGGAAGGTAGGATCAAAGATATCTTCATGGAAAGAGGGGCATTTTAAAGAAGGTCTTATAGTATGGGTAGGATCTCAAAAGTCAGGGAGAAGGTGGGGAAAGAAATTCCAGAAGAAAATTTGGCACAGATATTGGTGGAGGGAAGATGTTGTGAGTTTTATTTGGAGAAAGATATATTACCAATTTGACTTTAATATAGGGTGGACATAGGTATTAGTAAGGGAACATGAGAAAAAAGGGAGAGTGATGCAGTAGAATGAGAGTTAACCTTGAAGTCTGGAGGACCTGGTTGGTTTTAAGTGTTGTTTTCTAGCACATACTGACTGTGTACAATCCTGGGCAAATCTTTTAAACTCTCTTTGCTCCCAGGCAACACACTAAAATTATAAATTGTAGAAGAGTTGACAAACAACTAGTTGAGGTAATTTCCTCAAAAGAAGTTTCATATAGAGACAGGTTACTTTATCTGGAGAACCCATGTTGTAGAGTACCTTTCAAGGTGCTTAATTTAAGAATAAACTAAACTTAGGAATTTTAATTAGAATTAAGAAGCAACTGACTGACAATAAAGATTATTGAGTAGAATAATTAATGATCAGATCCAGGAAATTCAATCTGATAATATTGTTTAGGAAAGAATGAATGGGGATTGATTCAATACAGGAAGACCAATAAAGGGACTATTACAACTGAGATAGAGATCATGAAAAGCTTTTCCAGAATAACAGTCAAAATTGAAAGGGTAGGTTAAAGGTGGAGATGTTGAAGAGATAGATTATAAAGAGAATGTAATCTGATTTATGTAAGAGGAAAAGGAAAATGTACAGTTAAGGATTTAAACCTGGTGAACAGTGTCTATAGTTAAGTGACCATGACCAAATCTTTGAAAAGGCTGCATGTTCGTGCACTTTTTGTTATAATACTGCATTAGTCTGAGGTACTTGTGATCTCCCTATTGTAGGTATTCTCAAAGAGTTCAGATTGAAGCTCCTCTCTCCTTTGGGAGATGATATTTACCGGCCAGACAAAGGGCTGATTAGCTGAGAGTTCAGGTTGTGTCAAGACTAGAGGGTTCACTTCTCTTGATGGGTCATGGTCTTTTTGTAGTTATGCTAAGAAAAAGAGAGAATGTGTGAGAAGGATGGAGGGTGTGGTAGGGTGGGGATATGTGTGTGTGTGTGTGTGTGTGTGTGTGTGTGTGTGTGTAAATAAAACAAAAATGTTGAACTTTACGTGGACCAGTATGAGAAGCAAATAGAACATAAAAGTGATCTCCAACAGACAGTGGAAATCAGGGACTGTGACTCAGGAGTGAAACTGAGACTGAAGGCATGCTATGGGAGTCATTTGTATAGAGGTGATAGTAATATCAGTACCAACAAGGGGAAGCAGACTGAGGATGGAACATTGAGAATAACATCATTCAGTGGAAAAGAACTTCCTGGGGCGACTAGGTGGCACAGTGAATAGAGCACCAGCCCTGGAGTCAGGAGGACCTGAGTTCAAATCCGGCCTCAGATACTTAACACAAAAACTAGCTGTGTGACCTTGGGCAAGTCACTTAAGCCCAATTGCCCCTCCAAAAAGCAAAAAAAAAATAGAACCTCCTTTAGAAAAGATAATTTTTTTTATCTCATTCTTATATCTTCAGCACAGAGAATAGCCCCTAGAATTTAGTAGTCATTTAATAAATACTTCTTTGATTTGATTCTTAGATTAATGAAGGTAACAGAATACATTCAGTTAAAGAGGTAGGAAGAGAATTAGTGCAATACAATATTGTCAGAAATTCAAGCATGTAAGCTCATTGCCAGAAGGACCTATATAATTTTTTGTACTTGTATCCAGTGTCTAGCACAGTGCCTGCCACATAGTAGGTGCTTAATATAAATGTGTTGATTGATGTATTTCTTGCTACAGTTTGGCTCCTACTGTTTGCAAGGCTGTATGCTAAGTGTAGTGGGACAAAAGAAGATTAAAAAACAGTTCCAGTCCTTATGGAACTTCTAGATGCACCACAGGATGTGGGGGTCCTCTGAACTTAGTACAGTACCTGGTACACAGTGAACACTTAATAAATGCTTTTTGACTGTTTAAACTTCTATATTCTACATTTTCTATACAACTACTCTTGTACATAACCATATGTTCTTTTGTTGGGTTATTTATTTTAAATCGTCTCCCTGACTAGATTAAAAGCTCTCCGAGGCAGCTGTGGCATATACTATTTTTTTTAAAGATGCCATCAGATAACTTTACCAAGAGTACATGGTAAGAGCTCAAAGACTATTTCTAGAATGCAATAATTCAATTATATGAAAAATGATCTTGAATTTGAAGTATAATGTGATATCCATCCTTATTATTTTTCAGCAAAACTCAATTTTAAATTGTATTAGTATCAGCTATGTTTTTCTCCCCATTGACTTGAAGTGGGAAAATAAATTTAAACACTAGTAAAAATAATTTAATGTGCAATAAGCAATGAAAGACATATGGCAGGAATTCACTCTTTTAAAGCCTAATATAAATGTCTAATACATTAGAACTCATTTTTTACCTCTCAGTAGTCTATTTTTCCTTGAAAACTAACCCCTTTGAATAAAATACCTACACCCATCAAAACACTAAAAGGATATTGACAAATTGGAAGAAGTAGAGAGGAGCTGTGTAAATGATTAAAGGTTTGAGAAGGCAGATTTATGAGGAAAGATTAAAATAAAATGCATATATTCAAATAATGACAAAAGACAGGAGCAGAAATATCATAATTCTCATGATGAATCTGAAAGCAAATTTCAGAGGGAAGGTTGATTTATAATTGTGAATGTGATACACACAAATATATATATACACACATATACAATATATATATACATGCATGTATATATATGTAATATATTTAAACAAGAAAGTATTTATCTCAAATACAACAAAAAATCCCAAATTAATACACTATCACATATAATAGCACCACTTGTTCATCTAATTTTCTTTATCACTTAAACAGACTTTCTCAAAAAGTTGATGAGGTTAAGATCAGTGAATTTCTTGCTGAAACTAAAATTTAAGTAATTGGGATTTGGCATTTCTGATTAATTTCTTCTACTCCAAGATGTAATTCTTTTCACCGTATGCTCTATTATATTTCAATAACAACTATTAATAGCATATTTATAGAGTTCTTTAAGGTTTAAAGGGAATTTCTCTTAAGATAACTACATAAAATAGGTAGTCTAAATAAACTCATTTTATGATGAAGAAACTAAGTCCTGCAGAATTTAGAATCCTAGACACAGATAAATGACATGTGAATGACAGAGCCAGGAGTGGAGTGGTCTATTGCTGTTTCCATATACCAAACAACTGAGGAGAAGTAATTAGTGACATAAATATATAAACTCAGTTTGGACTTGTGGCTTAACTATTATTTTAAACTTAGATCTTAACTAGCTTATGTATCATCAATTAAAAGTTTCTATCAGACAGTTGCAACTTTTAAAAAGAGTGCACTTCTGTCTAAAATTAGATTCAATTATAACATTTATTTTAAAATATATTTTGAGTGTTACAAATGATTCATCCAATTCTTTTAAAGCCATAAGGTTCTTCTTTTTTAATTTTGTTTTCCTTTTATAAATGTATGCTAAAAGGCACATTAAGAAAAAATAAAACATTTTAATGGTTTATTTTAATTAAAATTCCCATTTTGAAATAATTGAAGAAACATGTGTGTGCTTAAAGATGCAATATCCAATAATCTGAATAAGTAAAGTGAAAAAAAAACTGAATCTACTTTAATTTCTATTTCACATTCATTTCTAGGTGTTTTCAAAATTATTTTGTGGTCATTATTTTAACCATTTAACAAGTTCCTGAAAGGAAAAAAAAAGTTCTTTTAACTTCTTTGGAATGCACAAAGAAGTAGAAACCATTGTTGTGAATTTTATAAGTTTACAAATTGACTAGGCAGCTGATTTTTGTCGGTAACATATTTTCCCATCACACTTCTGCCATCTTGAACAGAGAAGTTTATATTAAATTTAGCAGAACCAATTTAAATGAATTTAAATGCAATAAGTCTTAGATTTACATAGAATTATTCTATAAGCAATCATATTCCTATTTAAATGAATCAATGAATGAATATTTCCCAGTTACATCTGTTTTAAGTGAACATGAATTGCCTCAGTAGACCAAATCATTCAATAAAATAATTTAAGATACAAACATACAGTTAGGTACATTACAAAATATGCAAAAATCAGAGTTTACCATTCATTTTCCCATAAATATTTATCAAATGCTTTATATGTGCAAAACACTGAGGATAATACATAACATAAGGGAAGATGATTCTTTTATTTTTTTATTTAATAGTATTTTATTGTTTCACGATTTTGAACATTCATTTTAAAAAATATTTTGAGCTCCAAATTTTTTCCCTTCCTCCCCCTCCCCAAGGCAGCAAACAACCTGATATTGATTATACATGTGTAATCATGTAAAACATTTCTATATTAGTGATGTTTTGAAATAAGAAACTGAAGAAAAGGAAAAACACACACATACAAAGTGAAAACAGTATACTTCAATCTGCATTCAGGCCTTGATTTGGATAGAGTTTTCCATAATGAGTCTTTTGGAATTATCTTGGATCATTACATTGCCCAGAAGAGCTAAATCAATCATAGGTTGATCATCATAGGACAATCTTACTGATACTATGTACAGTGTTGGGAAGATGACTGTTAAATCTATTTATCTAGACTCAAGTTCTTTGACAACTTCCAATCTCACATTTCCAACTGCCTATTAAACATGTGAAATTGGATTTTCTGTAGTTTTTTTTTAAATCAATGTATCTAATATTGAACACATTATCTTTCCCCTAAAACCTTCCCTCTTCTTAACCTCCCTATTACTTTTGAGGATAGGCAAAATGATCTTTCTTCATACCTTGGCTCAAAACATAGGTGTTATCGTTGATTCCTCTCTATGTCTCACTTGCCTCTCCACTCTGTCCCCAGCCCCATCCAATTTGCTATCAAGACCAGGTGATTTTTCCTTTGTATCATCTCTCATATGTTCTCTTCTCTCCTCTAACAAGCATTTATCACCTCATATATGGATTATTGCAATAGCCCTCTGATTATTCTCCCTATCACAAGATTCTGCTTACTCTACTCCATGTTCCACTCTGCTGTCAAAGTTATATTACCAAAGTTCAGAACTGACCATATCGAACAGCTTCCTTCCCTGCCCTACCTCCCCACCCCCCACTCTCATTGAATTCTAATAGCTCCCCATTACCTATACGATCAAATATACAACCTTCTGGTAGGATTGCTGATAATAGGAGAACAAAATCCTAATCACCCTTCTTGCAGGGCCTGGTGAGAAGGTGGGGGCAACTACCCCTACATCTCGATGTAGTGCATCCCCTAAACTCCCTCAAGCCTCAATGGGGGCCAGTGGAGGCAAACACAGATTTCCCCCGAGCTTTGCTGGGGGTCAATCAAGACATGCATAGAATCTGTGTACTCAACCCTAAGGTTCCCCATTCACTGACCACTGACCACCTGTTTGATAGGGGCAACAGATGAAGAAGGCATATTGCCAGCAATAGCCTCACAAGCTTACATCACCCCATCCCTGTATCCCATTGTGCAGTCACAGTGGATGTTTATATTATTTATCATTATATAATGCTGCACAAGCATAGTGGAAATGTTTTGAACCATAGTTATGGAAACTCATATCTAATACCTGGGAACAAGAGATTGTTATGGCTATGTATACTGGGAAACTGACCTTTAAGAAATAATAACAAAAAATTCACTTTACACGCACTAAAATCCACCTTATTTTAACTAAAATTCACCTTACACTCAAATTCACCTTATTTACATAGGTGTTCAAAGCCCTTCATAACCTGCCACTCTACCACCTTTCTGATCATTACTCCTTACATATGATCCAGTGTTCTCTGCAATCCACTGACACTGTTCTCCTTGCTCTTTTTGTTTTAGTTCAGTCATTTTTCAGTCACGCCTGCCTCTATTTGGGTTTTCTTGACAAAGACTCTGAAGTGGTTTGCCATTTCTTTTCCAGCTCATTTTATAGATGAGGAAACTGAGGCAAGCAGGGTTAAGTGACTTGCCCACAGTTACTAACTGTCTGAGGTCAGATTAGTACTCAGAAAGATGAGTCTTCTAAACCCCGGTCCACACTCTGCCCTCTGAGTCACTTAGCTGCCTTCCTTGCTCTTACTTGAACCAAAAACTTCATCTCCTAACTTGGGTCATTTTCACTAACTGTCCTCAATGCCTGGAATGCTCTCCCCCTTCATCCTCTGCCTCTATACTTCCCTGGCTTCTTTTAAATACCAACTAACATCCTACCTTCTACAAGAAGCCTTTCCTAATCCCTCCTAATTCTAATTCTTTCCCTCTGTTGATTAATTTCAATTTATATCATATGTATCTTGTCTATACATAGTTATTTTCATGGTATATCCCCAATTAGACTGAGAGATCCTTGAAAGCAGGGGCTGTCTTTGGCCTTTCTTTGTATCCTCAGTATAAGCACGGTGCCTGGTGCATAGTAAGAGCTTAATACATGTCTACTAACTGGATGCTTATTACATAAAACATAATTCACACTATCTTGGAATTTATAGTTTAGTAGGGGAGATGGCACTTATACAAGTAACTATAAGAGAATTTAGTACTGGCAAGTATATAGAGAGGGCAGAAGTCCCTCAGGAGGTCCAAAGAGGAGAAGATTGTTACGGTAGAAGACAAAAAAAAGGATTCACTGAGGAGATGATCTTTGACCAGGCTTTGAAGGATGAAAGAATTTCCACTGAGAAAAATGGCAAGAAATTCCCAAATATAGGGAGGTTATAAAGTATGGGAATAGGAAGACATTAGACATGCATCTATAGAGAATGGCAAATAGTCCCATTTGACCATGTATTCTGAATGTTAAAAGCTTTGTAGAAGTCTTGTGAAGTGAAAATTATATGTAGTTAATAAAAATTGCTACAGGGATTCAGAAAAGATCTCAATGATTGGAACAGCAACTGTGCTTGGAACTTCATAAGGCAAGTGAACATGTGCCCAGAAACTCTGGAGATCAAGCCTGTTCCCCTTTTATACCCTCCTTCTGAGATTTACTATGTTTCTCATCTTGGATACATCACTTAAACTTTCTAGGCCTGTTTATGTAGCTATAAAACAAGGGGGTTGAACTAAATAGCCCCTAAAGTCCCTTTGAGATCTAAATTTATGATCCCATGACTTTATGTAAAGTAATGTGCTCTATCACAAAGTACCTTAGATCTGGTCAAGAGGTTTTCTGGAAATATGTGTTTTCCATAATAGCTAAACCTTGCCAAAACCTTTGCTTCTTGAGTTCCAGGGCCTCATCAATCCCAGTGCTTCAAATCCTTGCTGGAACAATAATCTTTGGGAAGAAGATGGAAATTCCCTGAAACCTCAAATTGTATTTATCTTTCCACAACTCACATCCAACCTATAACCTTTCTGTAGACATATAAATTGGAGATAATTGAGGTAATTCAATAGAAACTATACACACACACACACACACGCATATATATATATATATATATATATATATATATATAATAGGGACCATTGAAAGAATTAATGAAACTTTGTAGGAGTATCAGACATGCTAATAAGTGCTGAAAGTCATAGGTCCTTTTTACTTCTCAAGGAATCATAAAGACTATGTGGTTTTACTGAAGAAAGGAAAGGAGTGGTATTAAAAAGGGAAGGATATTAAGGTGGTATTTACCACATATGCTATTGCACCAGCTGACATCTGCAAAGGTGGGGTATTCCACCCTCCACTCAAACAAGATATGACCTGATACCTCTAAAGCACAATGGGGAAAGGATAGGGAAGAGATATAACCAGGGATGTCACGTGTGAACCTCAGGAGTGATGGCTTTTAGGTCATGACAAGAAGAGGTAGACCACAACTGCCTTGGAAGATAATTCTCCAAGGAATTAACATGTTATGTTAAGCTCTTATTGGCATTCCTGGGTTGATCTTTATTCCCTGGTTTAAAGGGTAACTTGGGCAATTCTGGATTCAGGACAACTCAAGATTCAGGGAAACTCAGATGTTTCTTAGGAAGGATAGAATACTTTTTAGAGAGGTCTTCCTGACTTTGAGACCAATATTCTATCAACTATGCCAGGCTATCTATAATGCTACTTTGCAATTTAAATTATCAACCCCACCCACCTTGTACCTATGTAGTATTATACTTACTAAAATGTGTTTAACAAATTAAAAAAAAACTTGTTCAACACCTATGTGCAAAGTATCGTTCGTGTTTTCACAATGTTTTATTCATGAGTTTATCACCCCTCAGTAATAAAATGAACAGTAGAAATTAATTATAATACTGATAGCTCACATTGTTTCAATTTTACAATTTATGCAATACTTATCTAATAAATGAATATATTTTATGTAACTTTTCTACAAAATATAAAACCTATGAAATTCAAACTTATAAAATACATTTTATTCCTCTCTCATTTATTCATGATGAAGAGTTGCCTCCCTTTCTGTTATCTACTTGGTGTGGTCATCATTAGTGTAAGTTTTCACTATAATTATTCATTTAATTTCCCTTCACACCTCCAAAACCCTTGGGAGCAAAGTAGACAGAATGCTGGACCTAGAATCAAGAAGACCTGAGTTCAAATTTGGCTTCACACATTTACTGGGTGTGTGACCCTGGCAAGTCATTGAAACACTGTTTGCTTCAGTTTTTTCAACTGTAAAATGGGACCCAAAATAGAACCTCCTTCCCAGGGTTGTTGTGAGGATCAAATGACATAATATTTGTAACATGCTTAGCAGAGCTCCTGATACATAGTATTTAATAAATCCTCTCTCTCTATCCACCCTCCCTTTCTTTCTCTCTCCCTTCTTATGGGGTGCTTGGGTGCCTGTGGCTGTGTACTGCGTCATAAAAATATTTAGTACTCACTGGCCTATCATATGTATCCTAGATTTAGACATATGTATACTCCCTTACATTTATCTTGTCTAACAAGACATTGACAGGGGGCAGCCTGGTATTTCTCAGTCAGCCCTGACCGTTAGTTGACTTAGTGATGTTTCAGGCCTCAAACCACACCTCCTTGTAACTCCTCTTTGGGCTATTTCCCAGTGAACTTTGGGTAAATTGCCTGTGCAGTAGATACTAAAAGTGCATGTTGTTTTAAGAACTGACCACTCCTTAACAACTCCCTAATCTTGCCCTGACTCACCTAGTCAGCATATTTGGCACATGTGTTACTATAGTATATTCAGTACCCCTCTAAGGTCACAGGTTCCCTAAGAAATCTTGCATGCTAATAAAGCATAATGATAAATCTTTGCCACCTTGACTTATAGAATGCTTGAGTCCTTGAATGCATTCCAGACTAACTTGTAAGGGAACTCCAGTCTTAGGGTTCCTGAACTTCGTCATTCCCCATCATCTATCTCCCTCCTTCTCTCCCTCCCTCCCTATACTGCCTGCTCTTATAGATCGGAAGAGCAGGCAGCCCCCCCCTCCCCCCCTCCTTCCCCCCCTCCTTCTCCCTCTCTTCTCT
>NW_027185698.1:10837790-10848112 GCF_028583685.1 Petaurus breviceps papuanus
CCTTCCTTCCTTCCTTCCTTCCTTCCTTCCTTCCTTCCTTCCTTCCTATTTTTTGAATTACTGAAGTAGCCTCTTTATTGGTTTCCCTGCCACAAGCCCCTCTCCTCTTCAACCCATCATCTGTCCGTCCTTCATTTTATGAATGAAGGTCTGACCATGTCACTGCCTAAATCAATGAACTTTAATGACTCCTTATTGTCTCTGGGATAAAATGCAAACTCCTCTCTTTGACACTAAAAGACCTTCACAACCTGACTGCAACGTAACTATCTAGCATTATATGCTATTACACTTCATGCATTCTACAGTCCGGCCAAATTGACTTTCTTGCTCTTCACACATAACACTACATCGCTCTTCTGGGGCATCTAGGTGGTATAGCAGACAAACCACAGAGCCTGGAGTCAGAAAGAACTGAGTTCAAATCTAGCCTCAGACACTAGCTGTGTGACCCTGGGTAAGTTACAATCTATGCTTGTTTCAGCTTTTTCAACTATAAAATTAGGATAATAGCAACATCTATCTGGCAGGGTTGTTGTGAGGATTGAATGAAACAATATCTGTAAAGTGCTTAACATAGTCCCTGGCATATAGTAGGTTCTATGTAAGTGCTTATTCATTTCTCTTCCCTTCCCTTTCTTCTCCCCTCCTCTTCCCCATTGGGCAGTTAGATAGTGCAATAGATGGAGTATCGGATCTGGAGGCAGGAGTTAGTCTTTTTACTTCCAGAGCCTAGCTCAGTGCCTGTCACATATTAAGGTCTTAACAAATGTTTGTGGATTGATTGATGACCCATAGTTGGATCATTTTTTTTCTTGCATTATTCGGTATGGGCTATATATCTATCTAGCCCACAGATTCTTCACCTTTGGTGTTTCATGGATCCATTTGGAAGTCTGGAGAAGTTTATGGACTGGCCTCTTGGGGAAAAAAAAGTTTTGAAATGTACAAAATAAATTATGTAAGATTAGAAGAGAAATAACTTATATTGAAATATTATCAAACTATTTTTGTAGAGTTCACTGTTGTCAGGTTAAGAACCCCTGATCTGATCAGTGTTGCCCACCTTGTTTCCCCCACTCTTCCATTGCATAGACAAATATATCCTTTTTTGCAGAGATAAGGAAACTTTCCAGAACTTAGCCTCAGTCTCTAAGATAAAGAAAAACTCTGCATTTCAAGGAGTAATGTGGTATTGGCAGGAAGGCTGAACATTAATAACATGAGACCACCAGCTCATCACTAATTCTTTATTCTGCATACAATCTTGTGGCATTACTTCCTGAAAACTCAGAATTATACAAGTATTCATAATTTTATTATTGAGGAGTAATAATCATTAAAGATAGGAGATTTGCATTTATCCGTGTTTAATTTTCCTATGTCTACATATTTTACAGGCAACTTGTTTCAGTGATGATGGAACTAGCCAACTGCATCATGTCTTTATTATGCTTTGCAACTGAAAAGTCAAATACAAGGAAGATATTGAAAGCAGAAATTAAATGCGATGAAAATATGAATTATAATAAAAAGGAAATTTATATTTAGACCTATGAACACACTGATTTTGGCTTCATTGACAAAAGGAAATACATACATATTCATACATATGTGTAAATACATACACATGTGTGTGTGCACACACATGTGCATAATATAGTCCTGGGAAAATAATTTTTCATTGATATTTGATAGTTCAGTAGAACTGTGAGCCTATTATTATGGGATCCATAGAATATAAGCTCCTTGAGTTTTTGTAGGCATATGAAGGGTCAGATTATGAACTGTAAAATATAACAGCTCAACTAGAAGACTTAAATAGCATAATCTTTTACCTAGATAGACATAATGTCTTCTGAAAGCAGTAGACTACCAAGGAGTTCCATTTTACATTTTAAATACAATCTCTACATTTTTTGTCATACAACAAAATGATTTTTCTTTGCATATGTGTGTAGATTATTCAGATCCTTTCTCTGTTACATGTTATTGTCAAGAATCAAAATTGTGGGCATCTGGTGTGTACCCTAGCAGAAGGCTAGAACATGGAGGAAGGATAGTTTAGCAGGATTTGATTAGTAGAGGTCCTGGCATGTAGGTGGGCAATTGACTTTATAAAGTTCCATTAATAGATAAAAGAGGTCCCTATTACTTCTAGGATCAAATATAAAACCCTATTTCACTTTGAGAGCTCCTTATAACCTGGACACTTCCTACCATTCCAGTCTTGCATTTTTCTCCCCACCCTGTAGACTATAATCCAGTGACTTTGACTCTGTTTCTCACACATGATACTTCATGTTCCAACTCTATGCCTTTTCACAGGCTCTCTCCCATGCTTGGAAGGCATTTCCTGCTTGCATTTCCTCAAGACTTAACTCAGATCCAACCTTCTTCAAAAGATCCTTCTGTGGGGCGCCTAGGTGGTGCAGTGAATAGAGTACTGGTGGCCCTGAAGTCAGGAGTACCTGAGTTCAAATCTGGCCTCAGACACTTAACACTTACCAGCCATGTGACCTTGGGCAAGTCTCTTAACCCCAATTGCCCCTCCAAAAGGCAAAAAAAAAAGATCCTTCCCTGACTTATGTGTTGCCTTGAAGATTGTTCTCTTCCCCCACCATTATCTTCCCTGCTAATAATTCTCCTCTGAGAATACCTCCCATTTCTGCTGCATATAGCTTATATGTACATAGATATTCAAATATTTTGTCCCTTTTATATGAGAGTTCCTTGAGAGCAGAGACGGTATTTGCCTTTCTTGTATCCCTGGTATTTAGCATGGTACTTGCACAGTAACCAGATAATCAGATGATAGACACTAGACAATAAGTCCAGACAGGCAGAACGTTGATGCCATGATGGCTGACAAGTGGCAAGAAACTTAGTAAGGACTATGTTAATATCCATAGTGATTGTAGTTCATAGGAAGGGAGCTACAGTTTTGGGAGGACTGAAAAGAAGATATGATCCTTGACACTTAGGAATTTATAATCTAATGTGAAAAATGAACTAATTTTTGCTTATAAAGAGAGAACTCAGTACTACATTCTGTAGCCATAAGTACAAGAGGAATTCAGAGCATGAAGAAGCTAGTAAGGGCTTTTGAGATAGATGTGAACTGACGTTACTGTTAAACAGATAGGATGGACCAGATTAAAGACACATATAAAAACCAAACAGAGGAGTTTGGATTTGATGAAGTAGATACATTGAAGCTGTGATGGATTATTAAGCAGAAGTTTCACAAAGTTTTAGAGTTGGGGGGGGGGAACCTTAGAGATCTCCACCAAGTCCATCAGTTAACAAATTAAGACTGGGATCATAGGGAGATTAAGTATCTTCTTATAGAAGATGGATTTAGATTAGATGAGACCATATAAGGGACATAGTCCAACCCCTTCATTTTACAGATGCGCAGATCAAGGACAAGAGAGGTGAAGTTACTTGTACAATCTCATCTAGGTAGCAAAAGATAGATAGAGCAAAGATTTGAAGCCAAATCTCAAAACCCAAGGTCCTTTCTCTTGTCCTGCTCTTACTCTTATGTACTCAAAAGAAGTAAATCCTCTAAAATTTCTATTTGAGCCCTCTTTCCAAAAAGAACTAAACTAGCAATTCTAAGTTTTTAAATCCAATAAAGATAAAACATATCAATGAATAACAGGAACAAAATGGAACCATGCCCCATATGGGAGCTATGATGTTCTCTACCATTTCTTTTACTCATGTCACAGTGCTAGTTAGTGGTAGAATTAGAACTTAAAACCAGGTTGTCTTATCCCTAATCCAGTGCTTTTTTTCATTTAGGAAATTTATTCTGGCACTAGAAAGCGAGGAAAGAAAGAATTTTATTTTTTCATTGCCTCACTGGTTTGGAAAATGTGTTAAGAAATGAGTATAGGAACTTGAGATTTTAAACATCTAATAGCTCAAAATTCTTTCTTCTGTCTTATGGTAAAGGGAATTTCATTATCCCAGAGGAATCTGTAATTCATATCAATTCAATTTCACAAGCATTGGTAAAGTATCTACTATATGCCAGTCACAATGCAAAGTTTAAAGGACAAAAGACACAAAAATGAAAGAGCTCCTATTGTCAGGGAGGCTGTACATTCCCTTGGGGGGATATCACACATATCCAGGTTGTCAAGTGAAACATTTTTTTGGGTGGTGGGTAGATATAACATTCTGGATGTGTCAAGATTGGTATCTCATAGAAGGTAGCACTTGGGCTAAGGCTTGAGAAAAAAATCTGGGAAGAAACCTGAAGAGAAAAAAGCATTTCAGGCATGTGAACAGCCTGGTCAAAAGAAGAGCCTTGAGATGTCAAGTTTTGTGTTATTGAGTCATTTCAGTCATATCCAACTCTCTGTGAGCTCATTTAGAGTTGTCTTGGCAAAGATACTGGAGTGGTTTGTCATTTCCTTTTCCAGCTCATTTTACAGATGAGGAACTGGGGCAAACAGGATTGAGGGATTTTTCCAGGATTGTACAGCTAAGAAATATCTGAGTGGATTTTAACTCAGGTCTTCCTGATTCTAGGCCCTGGGCTCTATCCACTGAGTGATTTAACTGTGTAATATTCTCATAGGTGGTACTAGAGAAACAGTGTCCAGAATAAGGAAGGTACCTTTCCCTATATTCTTCTCTGCTTAGAATACATCTGTAGTATGGTGTTCTCACTGAGTTACACAATTTAGAAAATAAATTATTGCCTATACTCATTTTTGTCCTTGATTTATTATACCAAATTTATGTAAATAGAAATGAGAAACTGATATCTTTGACTACACAATGTGTTGTATTGTCCTTTAAAAAATGAATGAGATTGGTAAAAGTCAAGTCTTCAGAGACCTGAAAAACTTCAAGATCATGATGCAGTTAAAAAAAGAGGAAGTGGAGAGATTTAATTTGTATAAGAGATCGAAGGGGAAAATAGTCATCTTTTAATATCTGCAGGTCTATTTTGTGGGAGAAAAGCTAGCTTTGTTCTTCTTGTCCCAAAAGGTCAAAACGAAGAGCAGTGGGTGGGTATAAGTTTTAGAGGAACAGATATTTGCTCCATTAAACACTTCCTGACAATTACAGCTCTTTAAAATAGATAGGCTTTTAGTGGATTCGCCCTTACTAGATTATTCCTGGATGGCTACCTTTGGGGAAGGTTGTAGAAGGGTATTTCAGTCACGTATGTTTGTGTAAGAAATCTCTTCTACCTCCATGGTTCTACAATTCTTCTTTCAGATCTAATGAAGGGGGAATCATTTCTAGCTGAATATATTGAGGAAAACTTAATCAAGCAAAATTTCATTTGAGCTAAAAAACTGGTAGGCAGTTAAAAAAAGTGGAGAGGTACATAGTTGAAAATGTATTTTGACTCAATGTATCTAATCTTTGCATTGGTTGGACTGGCCTGTAAATGAGGGGACAGAATACTTGACAGATTTTCCTAGGGGTATGTTACTTATATTCTTTTCTTCTTCATTTCTAATGTTTCCATTCTTGTCCAAGTCCTCATGCACTTAAGGAACCTCTATTAACCACTTTATATGTTCAAGGCATTAGAGCTAAGCACTGTGGAGGATACAAAGAAATATGGATCATCTAAACAAGATTATTTTTTAAAAATGTCATCTTCTTGAGGTCGGGGCCTCTTTTAATTTTTGTCTTTTATAACTATTGCCTAGTGCAGTGTCTATCATATACTAGTCATTAGGAATGTTTCTTGAATTGAATGTCCTATTTTGACTAGCCTTAATTACTTTTTCAATTTTAGTTTTTATAATTCACCTATTTATGATTACAAAGTTAGTTTTTCTTGCCTTTTCATGTACCTTTCCCACTGAAAAACCTTTATTAGTTTCCTATATCCTACTCTATCAGGGTGGCTCTATTTAACCTCCTAAAATCTCAGTTCCCTTACCCCACCCAAATGACTTCATTTCTCAGGAAACATCAACAAGTATTCTCTCCTCTTTTTTTTTTTGGCATATTTACTTATTTATTTAATGCTGTATTAACTTCTGATTTACATCATTCATTTCTGCCAGATTTTGAGTTACAAATTTTCTCACCGTTTCTCCCCTACCCACTGCCCCAAAATAGCAGTCCCACAGGATATCCCCTCCTCCAATCTGCTCTCTCCCATATTTTCTCCCATACCCCTTTCGACTTCTCCAGTGGATCTCTATGCCTCAGTGCCTGTATATCTTATTTCTCAATTACATGTAAGATGGTATTAATAATAGTATGCACAAACACAAACACACACATATATATTTGATTTTAAAATTTTCAATTACAGATTCATTCCCTTCCTTCCTTGTCACCCACCCTTATTGGGAAGATAAGCAGTTCAGTATAGGTTGTACATGTGTGGCTAATGCAAAACAATAACATAGTTGATATATTGTAAAACACTGACTATATTTCCCTCTCTCCTATCCCACCTCTCATTGTTCTATGCTCTACTTTGATCCCGTCCCTTTTCAAAAGTGGGTGCTTCCAACTTCCCTCCCCCCCAGCCTGCCCTCCCTTCTATCATCCCCCCTCTAGTCCCCTTCCCCCCTATTCTCCTGGAGGGTGAGATGCCCTATTTGGTGTGTATTTCACTCCCTCCTCAAGCCAGATTCAAGGGGAATAAGGTTGACCCATTCCCTTTTGCCTTCCTATTCTTCCTCTCCATTGTAACCATTTTCCCTTGCCTCTTCTGTATGAGATAGTTTACCCCAATCTGTCTCTCCCCATCTCCTCTCATTATATTCCTCTCACCTCTTAATTTCACCTTTTAAGTATCATCCCTTCCTGTTAAATTGGTCCTGTGCCCTCTATCTATGTATATCTGTAAACATATATACATATATATTTCTAATCCCTTCAGCTACTGAGAAAAGTTTCATGAGTTACAATTATTGTTTTTCCATGTAGAAATGTTAATGGTTCAACTTTGATAAGTTCCTTATGATTTCTTTTCCTGTTTACCTTCTCAAGCTTCTCTTGCTTCTTGTATCTGAATGTCAAATTTTCTATTCAACTCTGCTTTTTTCAACAAGAATGCTTGAAAGTCCTCTATTCCACTGAATGACCATATTTTCCCCTGAAACATGGTACACAGTTTTGCTGGGTAGGAGACTCTTGGTTTTAATCGCAGCTAATTTGACCTCTGGAATATCATATTCCAAGTCCTTCGATCCCTCAGTGTGGAAGCTGCCAGATCCTGGGTTATCCTGATTGTGTTTCCACAATATTCAAATTGTTTCTTCCTGGCTGCTTGTAATATTCTCTCCTTAATCTGGAAATTCTGGAACCTGGCTATAATATTCCTAGGAGTTTTCTTTTTGGGATCTTTTCCAGGAGGTGATCGGTAGATTCTTTCAGTCTCTATTTTGCCCTCTAGTACTAAAACATCAGGGCAGTTTTCTTTAAGAACTTCCTGGAGGATGCTTTCTAGGTTCTTACTTTGGTCATGGCTTTCAGGTAGTCCAATAATTTTCAAATTATCTCTCCTAGATCTATTTTCCAGGTCAGTGGTTTTTCCCATGAGATATTTTACATTGCCTTCTATTCTTTCATTTGTTTGGATCTGTTTAACAGCATCTTGATTTCTCATAAAGTCATTAGCTTCCATTTGCTCCAATAAAATTCTGAAGCCATGATTCTCCTCATTGAGCTTTTGAGATTCTTTTTCCATCTGGCAAATTTGGCTTTTTAAGGCATTCTTCTCCTCATTGCCTTTTTGAGCCTCCTTTGCCATTTGAGTAAGTCTGTTTTTTAAGGTATTATTTTCCTCAGTCAGGCTGTTGACTCTCATTTCATAATTCTCTTGCATCGTTCTCATTTCTCTTCCCAATTTTTCCTCCACTTCTCTTATCTGCTTCTTAAGGTCCTCTATGGCCTGTAACCAGCTTGTATTTTCCTTTGAATCTTTTGGTGCAGGAGTTCTGACTTGACTGTTTTCCTCCTGTCCCATGCTTTGCTCCTTTTTGTCCCCAAAATAAGAGTGTAATGTTGTAATCTTCTGTCTGCTTTGTTTCCTTTGCCTGCTCATTTTGCCACTCAATTACTTGACTTTTGGGCTTTTTGCCACAGTAAGACTCTGCCACCAGACAGGGGAGCTTTCGTCCCAAACGCTGGGGTTTTCTCAGCTGCCAGAGGTATTAGATGGGTGCCCTCTCTGAGGTTTCCACATGCTCTGGCAAGCTGGACACACACCCCAGGACCTCCACCCTAGACTGCAATCCAGATACAAGCAGGTTAAAGCAAGAGCAATTATCCCTCAGACTGGTGCTTGCTCCCCCTTCACTCTGCAGGCCAGGAGCTGAAGCTGCCAAGTGGCACTGGCTGGCTGTGCAGGCGTCTCAGTGGCTTTTCGCCCCGGGGGACAAAGCCATGCACTCCCACTTCCTGGTCCCAAAGTCCAGACTGCACTGGCCTCTCACTTTGTCCTTTGTGTCTATGTGTTGATAAATCTGTAAATGGCCACAGCTGCTGCTGATCTGGAGTCCCTGTGGCTGGCAGCTGGTCAGGCCTGCCCTGGGGCTAAAGCCTAAGAGTGGGGCTGGGCTAGGCTCCCAGAGTGCTGTGCTGGATTCCTGCTGGCTTGCCAGGCTGTCCTCAGTGGGAGGTTAGCTTCTCTCTGTCATTTTGTGGGTTCTGCAGCTCCAAAGTTTGTTCAGAGTCCCCTTTTTACATGGATTGGGGAAGGTGGTAGCTGGAGCAGCAGGGAGGTCCTGCTTCTACTCCTTTTGGCATTTTTATGAAGCAAGTATTCTCTCTTCTAATCAAACTTATCTCTTCATTTTTGAGGTCTTAATTTCTCTCATGAAATTCTTTTTTGGATTGACATTACTGTAACATACTGAAAAACTAATGTGGTTCCTCTCAGCTTAACTTATACCTTATGTTTTTGTGCAACAAATATATTCTCACTGTGATACTAATGGCACAATTATTTTAGCCACTTTGATAATCATTTTTGAGTCTATACAGGAGCAACTGAATAATTGATTAAATACCAAAAATATCAAAACAACATAGCACAGGACCAGAGAGTAAAATATAAATCTGACTAAATGTTTCTCCTGTGTAGGTTTAAATATTCATTGATCCCAAGTAGAAAAGGTATGCCAAAGGAAAGAAAACATGAATCAGCAAATTGACATTTCAATAGTTACTGGAATTATGCCTGTATACACTTTGAATATTTAAAGTTTCTTTAGAAGTTCAGACATTTTGGTAAAAGACCAATTAAGGAACAGAAACTTTATGATGTGAATTCATTTATCCCCTTGTCTATATGCAGTCTGTGTTATGTTTTTATGAATGAAAGGCTATTGATGCCAGAATTCATAGTGCTTGGTGTAAAATTGTCATTGTCTAGTCAGTTACAGTTAAAGTTACAGTTAAAAGTTACAGGTTAGCTAATTCTACCCCTATAATGTGGGTTAAGTTATCAAATACTGACTTAAAAATGATACTATTCACAGACTATTCTTGAGTTTTTTAATTTAAATGAACTATCTTGCTATATAAATCTCCCATAAATTTCTCTTCTGATTCCTCCTCATAGTGTAGAATGGACAGTTGTTAGAGGAAAAGCAATGTCTTTAGCAACAAATTTTTCCAAAGAAATGTGAAAAGTGAGAGAGTTTCAAAGAACTTGGAAAAGGAGAATGATGTAGCCCACCTCAATTCAGACTTGATGTAGATAGATAGTGATAGAATGAGAGAAAAAAGTTTTATTGATTAAAAAATTAATTTAGAAACTAAGCTCCAAGGTATAACAGGAACTATGAGAATAATGGCATTATTTTCCCTCTAAAAAGGGGAAAAGGTTCACTTGACTATAGACTATTTATGGTTTTCATTGTCATGTTATTGCTGGTGGTGGGAGTATATCATGAACACTTTTCTTGCCATATAAAAGTGTATGTGTAGAGCTTCCCATTCTGTGAGAACGACCTTCATTTAAAGGCCCAATCCAAGGGTCAGCTATCGTATATGAATTAAACTTGAACTTGAACAATTCTTTGGAATAAGTGTGAAACAACTCAAGCAGGCATGGAGCAAGATAACCCACCATTCAGGTTTTATTTACATAATGCTAAAATCAATGATATTCCTCTTAGGAACATTAGTCCCTCCAGCATTCCTCCCTTCATCCTCTTCCAGACAACTGTAGCAGCAAGCACCCCAAGCGTCCTCAGGGTTTGCAGCTACCACAGGTTCTTGGATCTGCTTTGTTAAAGGAAAGCAACTCAAAATGGGTTAACAAGCTTACTTTAATCAGTCAGACATATATCGTTTACCTTGTTCAGGAGAAA
>NW_027185698.1:10848122-10929893 GCF_028583685.1 Petaurus breviceps papuanus
TTAGCCTAGGGGCAGGGAAGATCTTTAAAATTTACATTCGCATTACAACAACCATCCTGTATAACAGTTTTTAAAAGAGAAACAAAAAGAACAAAAAGAGGAAAAAAAATCACCACAACCAATCACTATTTCAATAAAGCCTGAAAATATTTGCAATGTGCAATCTTTGTGGGCCTCCCACTTCTACAAAGGGGTGATGTAAGAGTTTCTTCTCATAATTCTTATTTCAGAATCTTCTTGTTCTATGTAATTTTGCAACATTTACTTTTGATTTTTTTATAGTTATACTTTCCATTTACATTGCTGTAATCATCATATATATATATGCATGTGTCTGTATATATACAACATAATATTATATATATATATATATATATACATATATATATATAATTTTCTTGGCTTTGCTTACTTCATATCAGTTTGTGTCGCTCTTTAGATGTTTGTCTTTATTCATCACTTCTGAACAGTATAGTAATATTCTATTATATCCATATACCACAATTGGTGTAACCATGTCCATAATCAATGAACATCTCCTTTCCCTACTTTTTTCTATCACAAAAAGTAGTGCAATTAATATTTTTATGGTTTTTGGTACTTTCTTCTTAGCAGTGGCCTCTCAGGATTATGTCTTTCAATCTCTGGAATCTCTGGGTCAAAGGTTATGGCCATTTTAGGGATTTTATTTGCATAATTCCACATTGCTTTCCAAAATGTTTTACTGATTCACAGCTTTACTAGAAATGCAGTAATGTGCCTAGCTTCTCAAAACCCCTCCATCATTGATCATTCCCATCTTCTGTCATCTTTGCCAACTTTCAGGAAGTGAAGTGAAACCTCAGGGCTGTTATTTACATTTCTCATATTATCAATAATCTAAAGTGTTCTATTAGGTGGCTGTTAATTCCAGTGTTGTATTCAGGATCAAGTGAGATACTAGAGCTAAAGTGCCATGTTGATATACACTTTTGTTCTTTATAAATTGGAAAACATTCTTAGAAAGTTTGAGTCACATGAATGCAGTGACAGATTTAGTAAGTAGTAAATTTGGGACTTGAATCTAATTCTTTTGATTTCCTATCCAGAGCCCTTTTTGTTTTATGGTGCTGTTTTTTTCCCCCATGGAAGGGATTGGACTGGGAAAGAAAAAAGAAAAGGAAAAGAAAGGAACACATTTTAGTTATAATGAGTAATGTGATAATTTCTAAATGAGACCTTTAGAGAATAGTAATAATTTTATATTAAGGTCATACTTTACATTTATAAAACCCTTAACATGTCTGACTTTTTGGAGTTTGGCATCCAAAGAAAAGTCTACTTAACCTTGTAGAAATGTGTATGGTTTCCATGCATGGTATTTCTTTTCTTATTTGAAATATTTTACAAGTTCAAAATGAGTTAAAAAATAAGTTACTATAAAGGCAAGCCTCACAGATTGGTCAGTTATGAGGAACAAATAAAGTCCATCTAAGTGTTCTAGTTATAACCCTATTTCACTTAAAAGTTCTTGTTCTTTTAACATCCTTGTTATCCCAGGTAGATTTGCCCCAATTTGTCAACCCATAGTCTGGACTCTGGTGCCCAGATCTGGACACATTCAGATGTAGTCTGACCAAGGTCAACAACAGTATCATGCTACTATTATCTCCTTTACCTAGATCCTATACTTTTATTAATGTAGCCTAGAACAATATTAATCCCTTCCCTCCCACCCTATTACAATGCAGTTTTGATTTATTTACTAAAACCACCAGATTCTTTTTACATGAGATACTGTATAATCATATATGCACCATTATGTGCTCATCAAATTGATGTTTTGAATGCAAATGTAGGAAATGGAATCTGAATAAAATTTCATATTATTAGAGTTATTCCACAATTGTAGCCTTTCCAGATCTTTTTATATCCTGATTCTGTCATACAATATATCAACTATCCCTCTTATTTGTATCATTTGTGAATACATAATAGCATATCATTTATATCTTCAGTGAAGTAATTGATAAAAATATTGTATCAAAGATGGAACCCTGGAACATTGTTAGAGACTTCCTCCAGGTTGACATTAATCCATTATTCACTTCTTTATGCCTTATTATTCAAGAAATTATAAATCCTCCTAATTGTGCTGAGTTATCCTATCTTTCTATCTTATAAACAACAATATTGAGGATAATGGGAGTATTTCTGTAACTTTGAAAAACAGCACAGTGCAGAAGATAGAAATCGAGCTTAGAGTCAAGACCTGTTTTTTTTTAATCACACTTCAGTTACTTACTGGTTGTATGACTATGGGTAAGGCACTTAACATCTCTGAACCAATTTCCTTATCTGTAAAATGGTAACAGCATAGTAATATCTATAGGACCTATGTCACAAGGCTGTCATGAAGTTCATATAGCATAACAAACTTACTTGAAGTGCTAAGTAACTGTTAGATACTAAGATCTTGTTTTAAGGACTTGCATAAATCTAAGAATGTTGTGACAATAGCATTCTTCTGGTCTGCTATACAGAATCCCTATTTATATGTATACATGTGTATATATGTATACAGCGTATATATGTATCTATGTTTATATATTGTATGTTTAATATGTATTTGATGGCAGAGATTTGAAAGACATAATCTGTACCTTTGAGAAAGGCTAACCTACCAAGATGACAACTTCATACCCTTGAAAGTTACCACTGCAATGTGTATAAGTAAGAGAGGGAAAATTGCTAGATCATATGCTATACTCTAGAATTTGAAGCAGAAAGGTCAGAGGAGTTTTAAATCACTCTCTAGCTAAATAATTACTTTGTCTATCTGTCTGTCCATATGCCAGAATGGTGGGAAATACCAGTCTAGGTACTATGATTAGCAAAATACTAAGGAAGAGATAGATTCAGCCATATACTAATGGTATTCCATCTCATCAATATTCCAATCTCATGAGAATTAGGAAGCTATTTCTACACAAATAAGTTTTGAAAGCACTAAATAAGATAGCTGAATATCATTGGTGAAATAATTACAATTTCACAAGGTTGCAGTTTGTGGGAAGTTCAATATACATATTTTTTGCTTAAAAGTGACTTTTTCTAAATATAACCACAGAGAGATTCTTCTAATAAGTCATGAAATTAGAAAACACAAAGAGAAATATTTCTTTGTCTTCAATTTTTAAAGTGCATTTTTCTCAGTTAAAGATAGTTGCTGCTTAAGGGACATTGTAAAGTGTATTGAATCATATTAATTCCTTATGTATAGATGGTATAATAAGGCCAATGGTATAAAGTGAAATTTAAAAATTAAATACAATTTAATCTTGCTAATGATTCACTCAGTCTTGGACTGTCCTGAGCCATAAGGGTAAGAAAGGTAATTTTTCAGGTTCAGCAGATGAGCTACCTTCATACAGAAAGAAGGGAACATGACTTAAAGGACAGCAGAGAAATTAAAAATGAACCCAGAAAAAGGAAACATTCAGTCAGACAACAGGAAAGAACTCAGGAAACACTGTGCAAGTACATTTAGCCTTCTCCCTGAAAATAGGACTAGGTCTAGCAAAAACCATGCAAATTATAGAGCTAAGATATCTCAAATGGATGAATAAATTGCTCAGGGAGTAGGAGAGAATCTGTTTGAATCATGGAAATGGGGAGAAAATAAGAGAATGTTGGGTATATATAAGGTACTTAGATCAAGGGAGTACAGTGGGGAGGAGAACTCAGGCTATATATCCACCGATAATTCATTACCCTTATCTTTTAGATGGCATTATGTAGACTTGTTTATTTACAGTATTTTATGAATTTGAAAGGTAGCATCAATTGGTGTGTGTGTGTGTGTGTGTGTGTGTGTGTGTGTGTGGTGTGTTAGGTTGTGTGTGAAGATTAAGAAGCTAATATATAAGTAATTGCAATTATAAAAGACTTGGTACTCAGATGTTCAAATTGATCTCACAGTGTTCTCACTGACCTGATTGTTTGCTATAATGATTCAGATCATAATCCATCTATGCTTGACCATTGTATGGGACTCCTGTTCATGTCTTCCCATGGGAGAGCCCACACTTTCAACTTCCTTGCTTTCTTATGATGTTATGAGGAAGTGTTCAGGATGTCCATCTGTCATTGCCCTCAACATAACTTATCCAATCATAACATTTCCTGATGACATCATTTATTTCTATTCTTCAAAGTCCTTCATTTGCATAATGCTCACACCCTCCATAGGCTTCTGTATTATTCTACATGGCATGCATTCACTACATTATTCAATTTGATCCTCACAGCATTCTAATGAATTAGGCAGCACATGTATTGTTGTACTCATTTTATAGAAAGGAAAACTGAGGCTTGGGGAGGTTAAGTGATTATGTAAGAAACCTTGTAATTGATGGACACTGGATGTGAAAACAAGTTGTCCACTGCTCTTTCCATTTATACCTCTCAGCATATTAGAACAAAATTCATAATTAAACATTTTTTTCCTTTTGGCTAAAAGCATTGGAGGATCCTTTATATTATCTGAGATATATTTAATAGCAATAACACATTGTGATTAATATATATGAAATAATTAGTGAAAAATAAGAAATATATGAAATTAAGTCCTTGGCAAACAAGTAGGTGAAGAAATGATTATAATTAGGACAGAGATGCTCAGTGGGAATAGCTGTTGATTACTCTTTTTAATTGGCACATAAGGTATTAACTTGAATAAGATCAACTAAATTGGGAATATAAATATTGTTTATCTTCCGAAAATATCATCCTGTAAACGGTCCATGTAGGTCAAGGTGTCTTATTCTCTGCATTCAGAATCAAATGATAAAAACCCTGAGAAATTATTTCAAATGCATGTGAAAAGGACTGACCTTCAAAACAGTATATTAAACTTTCAAGCTACAAAATCACATGTTGCTTCACTCAGAATAATCTCTTCCACAGAAATGTTAGATAAAGTTCTTAAACCCCAGTGGAAAGTCAAATAAATGCTTATAAATCATTTAAAATTTGTTACTTGTTGTAAGCATAGGTATCAGACTTAATCTTCATGCTTTTCCTCACCTATAATGTGCGGATAGTATTATTTGTACAATCTTTCTCCAATAATTTATAGGGGAAAAGTATTTTGTACACTAAGTTATTATGAAAATCAGAGAAAGCACACTGGTCTGAAAAACAAATATCTTTAATCTAGACAACTGAATCATTATGATCAAGACACTTAGTCTCTGTACTTCAGGCTCTTTATCTGTAAAAAAACAATAGAAAGAGGACCTACTAATGAAAAGAAACATTTTGAGGATAGAATAAGGCCATATAAATGAAAATGTTTTGGAAAATATTAAATATATCATAATAATGTACAGTATTCTTCTTAGAGAATAAGTCATAAACAATAAAATGTAAATAAACTAGGTCCAATTCTCAGCCATAGTTCACAGATTTAGAGATCATTCTAAATGTTAGATCATTTAATTTTAACTCAACAATAAATAATTTCAGAAGTTGTCTTAATTTATGTTACTGAAAAAAATAAAAGCAGAACTTGAAAGATAAAAATTGAGACCAATAATTCAATTCAATCTCAAAATTTATGAGTTTCCTACTATATTCCAGGTACTGTGTTAGATATTGAGAATAGCAAGATAAAAACGGAAACAATCTTTGTTCTCAAGAAGCTTATATTTTACAACATACACAACATGTGAGCATATTAACTAATTCAAGGTAATATGAGAAAATTAGAGAGCAATTGAGGTATGGGAGGGATAGAATAAAGATTCTTAACTATTTTTGGTTAGGGACAACTCTAATAGTTGAGTGAAACCTAAGGATCCCTTGCTTAGGATGTTTTTAAATGCATAAAACAATATAGAAGATTACAAAGGAAATAAATTATATTAATACTCTGTCCATCTGTCACTCTAATTATCTATTATCTACATACATCTATCTATTTATCTATCTACTTACCTACCCATCTATCTACAGAAATTCACAGATCATGCATTAAAACAAACATGCAAACCCTGGTGTAGAGAGTTAAGACTGAAGAACTGATCATGAGAACAGAACAGACTTAATGGACTGGAAAGACAAGGGAAATGGAGGAGTTTGAGGGTCCAGTGAGAACAAAATACATTTTAGGGTTAGGCAGAAGAGATGGAAGGACAGGAGCTTATGAATAGTGTGAAAAATTTTTGGATTGCTTGTATTATACAGAGGTAGTGAAGTGATGGATTGTAATGGGAGTTAAGCTATGAATATCTTTTTGGGTGGCTTAGGTAGAATGAATGGAAGACCTGCATATTTTAGGAAAAATCAGCATTTACATTAAGATTTCCAAGAATGAGGCTAAGGTTTGAGGTTGAAAAATCAAGTACTGAATGCCTTGAGAAAGGGGGAAAAGTTGCTGGTGTCTAATGTATTACAATGATGTTGTGCTACCTTTAAATGGTGAACTTAAATGAGGTGTGTGCTGTAGGGAAAAGGAGTTCATCATACAGGAGATCTAGCTTCATCTGTTTATTAGGCCTTCAACAAGTTTGAGGAACTTGGGTAATTGACTTCTTTTTAGCCTTTTACTTCCCTTTTAATAAGTAAGTGGTTTGACTTAAGTAATCTCTGAGATCCCTTCAAGTCCAACATAGTATAAAGCATCTAAATTTTTTAATCCCTGACACATTTGAAACAATAGAAAGATAAGTTAACTCCATTTGACATATACATTTTCCATTTAACAGTGTTCAACATGTAGTTTTGTATGTTCTTTGTCCAAGATTGTTATACAATCATAGGAGGCTTTCCATTCTTATTATGTGTTATGTCCATAGACTGCTTAAAAATAAATGAATATACTATTACAGAATATATTAGAAAGATAAATTTGTCCTACACACCCCATTGTAAGTCTTGAGACAGTTATATCAATCCAAAAGTCAATCCATTGATTAATCAACACTATCAACAGCTATCTTATCAACCATACCTTCAATATGACAGTATTATGTTAAATTCCGAGGATACACATTAATAAAACAAAATTTCTCTTGTTCCCAATGACCTTGCGTTCTAATCCTATGTGAAACAAGGACTAGAGCACTGGACCTAGAGTCATGAAGACCTGAGTTCAAATGTGGTTTCAGACCTTGGGCAAGTCACTTAATTTCTGTTCTGCTTCAGTTTTACCAACTGCAAAATGGGGATCACAGTAGCACCTACATTAAAAGGCTGTTGTGAGGATCAAATGAGATAATATTTTAAAGTGTTTAACACAGTGCTTGGAATATTTTAGGTCCTTAATACATGCGTGTTCCCCCCTTTTGCTAACAGGGGAAATAGCGTGCAGATATATAGGTATATACAAAACACATAAAATAAGTTACATGGTAACTTGGAGGTGAAAACATTAATAACCAAGGGGACTAGGAATGGCCTCATTTGCAGAGAAAGGTAGTGCTTGAGCTGAGTCTTAAAGGGATAACAAACACTAATTAACAACAATAACACTTAAAGGTATCAAATTATTATTAAATCAGCTCAATGAAAAATTAATAGCTTAAAAAGAGGGTTATTGAGCAATTTAGAATCCCTGAAAGAAATCTAGATTGAGAAGATAACTTATGAGCTGGACTACTGAATTTTAAAAATGAATAGTTACAGCCTCTCATTCCTTCTTCTAGATTTATACAATATATGACAGTGATAGCTAGTGTTTTGTATACCATAGTGTTGTGCAGACAACCTGGGAAATAGGAGAGCTTTTTTCTAGTTCCAAGATTGCGATTGACTTACCATGAACTAATTGTTTAAACTCTCTGAGCCTTGATTTTCTCCCTTCCAAAACGAGGTAGTTAAGCTTAGCCATCTTTAAGGTTCTTCCTACTTTAACAATATATGATTCTTAGTATTAGGAAGTTTTGGTTCCATTCCCTATAATAAATACATGCATATGATCCACATTATTGACAAAGGGAGACTCTATTTGATATGAATTTCTGGAAAAATGAATATCAGTCTATAATAAACTATGTTTAAAGGAGAATCTTATGGCAAATACTACAATAAATTCCAAAGGAATAAATTAAGCAAATTAACCAAAAAAGCTATTAAAATTAGAGGAACATGTAAGGTTATATGTCTCATGACCATGTATAATCAAAAATGAATTCAGAACTATCTGGTACAATTTATTATAAACAAGAAATGGAAAATATTTTAATTATATGAAAATTGTTAAGAACTTTTGTACAAATAAAAGCCAAAATAAGAAGAAAAAACGTGAACTCATGCAATATTTTCAGAAAACTACTATCTCTTTGCTGTGATAAAAACCTGACATTCAAACTCAACAGGACTTAACAGAAATATTTAAGGTTGATTCATTCTCTAATGGACTGGTAACTAAATTATATGAATAACAATTCTCACAAGAAATACAAACTGTAAACTATAAAAAGATGCTTGAATTACTAGTGATTAGACAAATGCAAATTAAGAGGTTCTGAAATATTACTTTATGTCCATTAACATGACAAAGAAAAATCAAAGGAAAAATCAATGTTGGTCTAAATGTAGAAACACAGGAACTACTGATGGAACTGTGACTTGGTCCTATTATTTTGAAAAACAATTTGGTTTTATATTTTATGTAAAAAAAATTACAAAATTGTTCACATACCTTGACCAATAACTCTAGGATTTATGGAAAGACATAGGAGGAAAACAATCATACAGGCTGTTTAGGCATTCAATAACTTTAAAAGGTACCTGCAATGATAAAATCATTGATCTGTAATGATAACTATAAAAATAGCTCACATTTATAAACATGGCTTACTACTCAGTTTACAGCCCCAAGGACATTACTGACAAGAAAAGGGCTATATGTATGGAAATATTCATAGCAATACTATTTGTAGCAGAAAAAAAATAGACACAAAATATGCACCTAATGATTGGGAACTGAATGAACAAATGGAGTCACATGAATTTAATGGAATATTACTTTTCTATGAAGAATGACAAATGTGAAAATCTAAGAAATGTGGGAAAATCTCCCTACTATGCAATGTGCACTGTAGCCATATATTTATCTCCGCATCTCCAAATATCCTATTCTCTGTGTCCTTGTACTTCACCTTGGATGCTATAGCTCTGATACTCTGATGGGTGAGCTTCTACTTTATCTTGCCTAGAAGCAGGTCTCTGTGCCACTTCCACCAACTCCTCACCATGCATCCATGACCCCTCCTTTTTCCCAGTTACCCTTTATGTGTTATCTTAGTCCATTAGATTTTAACCTCCTTGAGGTTAGGGACTCTCTTGTTTGCTTGTATTTGCTATTGTAGTTATATCCCTAGTGTTTAGTCCAATACCTGATAAGCATTTTATGACTGCACACTCAATCTAGATAGATATTGCACACTCAGTCTAGATATATGTGTGTATGTTTGTGTTTATGCATGTATGTAGCTATCATCTATCTTTCTATCATTGGTCTATCATCTATAAGTGAGAACAGTAGTACATAAGTAGTACATATAGCAGAACCAAAAGAATGACATATACAAGGGGTACAAATTTAAAAGGCAAAAACATTGGACAACTTAAGTATTGATACAAAGTATATACTGTTCTTTTCAAACAGAAATAATGAGAATGAAAGGATTCGTGTATAATCATTGACAGTCTAATGTTGTTTTTCTCAGATATTTATAGGACCTGTACATTTTAGGAGGACAAAATTAGAAGCAATCCAGGTGTTTGTATATGTGCTGAAACAAAATTTATCAATAAAATAAAAAAATACATCTCTCAGGCTTGCCTTAGGTTATGCCTCACTTGACATATGAAGTCAACCTGCATTTCTAGTCGTACTTGGTTTTGAATTTTGAACCACCTGCTATTGCAATTTTTCTGAAATAGTTATTCTACAATTCTTACAGGTTATTCCATGATTCTTACCTACAACACATCACTAGGAGTGTAGTAGTGTGAAAAATAGGGACACTGGATGTAAAGCAACTTGGAATCCTTCACAGTTGTGATCCACTTCAATCTCCTCCTTTCCTTCAATTCAAAACTGTGCTTCAATAACATCTTTCAAAGAGCTAATTAGGTTGAACTAACCCAATAGGTAACCTGATTCCATTTTACCACATAGGCATATTACAATTATAAATAATAATGTTAATTTAAATAGTGCTTTAAGTTTAGAAAAGCCCTTTATATGTCATCTCAATTGACCTTCACAACAACCTATGAGTTAGGTGCTATTATTCCTCCCATTTTATAGATGAAGAAATTGAGGACCAGTAAGGTTAAGCAACTAGTCCAGGATTACACAGCTAATAAGTGTCTGAGGCAGGGTTGGAACTCAATGTTCCCAACTCCAAGTCACATACTCTATCCAATACGCCATCTAGTTCCTTTTATAAAAATTTGCACTTTTTCATACTCATCCTTGATATAAAAAAATACCCTCTCCTGAGTATATCCTTATCATTCAGTCCTTAAATAAAATGATTCTATTACCTTTCATGGAGATTTTTTATGACTATTTAGATGGGTTTTATTTAAGGTTAATGTAAAATCATGATTTCTTTATTTTGCCAAGTGCTTTTTAAAAATCAGTAAATAATTGTCACAGTGGAATTTTTAATTTGCTACCCTTCTCAATACATTGTGTGCCTATGAAGCTTTGCTTCAGAAATTTGCCTTTGAAAGCTTTCATGTTTTCTTGTATTTTTATAAAGGATATCCTCAGAATGCATCTAGGCCATTCTCAAAAATATGTGTTTGGGAGTTGCAGGTTCCTTATTTTCAGTTTTATGTGATAATACTAGCTTGTATGTCTTCCATTCTTTTTAATTTTTCCTTGTTTGAGATACCTAGAAAATTCATCTATAAATGTATTCTAAAACTGTATTTTCTATACATCAAGAAGTTCCCCTTGTCCTTTCTTATCTCCTTAAATGTTTAAATCACCTAAATAAAGTATTTACACTGGTGTTGCTGATGAGAATAGATCAGTGTAGAATCCTGAGTAGATCTTTTTTATTTCATTTATCTTTGTTTTCTTTCTTCCATTTTTCCTATATAAATGCTCTATGTGGGATGTAGTTTAATTGAAACTCATGTCACATGTTCTGTAGTCTTTGCCACCCAATGACCCACACAAAGGGGTCATTAAATGTTTTTTTTTTCAATTGAAATGAATTGTTTCTCCCTGAATTGCTATTTTCTATTTAGTTAAGTCTATCAGTACTACTTGTAATATTCCAAAAACCCACCTCTGTGCTGTTCTTCAAATGAACTAATGCACTAAACCAGCATGCTCTTTAGCTACCGACAAACCACTCTACTGCCTCAGCCTATAGGTGGGTTCTTTCTGCTTTCTCATTCTAGTTACTACTTTGCATCAGTTAAACTTCAGTAAATGTTGATAGAGTAAATGACTTTACTTTTATTCATTGCTTCCTTTGGGGAATCATTCAGTTTTTTAAAATGTTGGACCAAAATCTCTATAAATAGTTTACAGGAAATACCTTCCTTTTGTCCTTATCCTTCAAATTTAATATTAATTTCAGTCTAGTTAGTTGATGAATTTATTGATTGCCTATAGGCAGCTGATTAAAATTATTAGCATACCCATAACCAGATTTTTCTTGTCTGTTAAGATACAGTTTCTTTTATGGATTTTTATTGCTTGTTTATTTTATTTGTGTATGCCTATGATATTCTTTGGTACTGAATATTCCCCACACTGTCAAACTTTTTTCTTTGGAGTTCTCTTGAGAAGCCTACAAGACTTGGCCCCTCTCATTTCTTATATCCAATCCTATTTTCCAATAGAAAATTCACTTACATCCTTGGTTAACTCTTCTATAATATGTATCTTTTGTTCTGCCTACCTTACAATGTTGCTATGAGAATCAAATGTGGATATATATTTGGAAGTATTTTGTAAAGTGTTAGTTTCATATTGGTTGAAGATACTTTCCCTTTCATTAAGATGCTCTTTATGCAGAGGAACAATAATTAAGGGGATAACAAGGATGTCTCAAGTCAAATATTAAAGTAGCACAATATGCCCAAGTATGAGTATTGTCAGAGAGGCATGAATACTCTAAATCTCATCCAAATGGCTAGGTCAATAGACTGATAAATCAAAGCTTTCTTTTTTCACATGTATCAAATTATTTAATAGCAAAATTTAAAAAATTATTTTTAGTTTTCAACATTCATTTCCACAAGATTTTGAGTTACATTTTTCTCCCTGTCTTTCCTCTACCACCACCCCAAAATAGCAAGCCTACTGAATACCCTTCCCCCAATATATTCTCTCTTATATCCTCCCCCATAACCCCCTCTAACTTTCTAGTAGGGCAAGATGGGTATCTATACCCCAGTACCTGTATATCTTATTTCCCAGTTGCATGTAAAAAACAAATTTTTAAACATTTGTTTTTAAAACTTTGAGTTCCAGATTTTTTCCCTTCTTCCTTCCTCATCCTTCCCCACTGGGCAGATAAGCAATTCAATATAGGTTGTACATGTGTAGTTACAAAAATCATTTCCATAGTAGTTATATTGTGAAACACTAACTATATTTCCCTCCATCCTATCCTGCTCCCCGCTTATTCTATTTTCTCCTTTGACCTTATCCCTTTTCAAAAATGTTTGCTTCTAACTACCCTCTCCCCCAATCTGCCCTCCCTTCCATCATGCCCCCTCTTATCCCCTACCCCCCTATTTTCCTATAGGGTAAGATACCCAATTAAGTGTGTATTTTATTCCCTCCTTAAGCCAAATTCAATGAGAATCAGGTTGTCCCATTCCCTTTCACCTTCCTGCTCTTCTCCTTCATAGTAACAGTTTTCTCTTGCCTCTTTTATATAAGATAATTTACCCTAATCTATCTCTCCCTTTCTCCTTCTCCCAGCAAATACATCTCTCACCTCTTTTTTATTTTTTTATATATTATACCTTCATATTCAACTCATCCTGGGCCCTCTGTCTATGTATACATGAACATACATATGCCCACACTCACATACATATTTATATACAATACACCCTCCAATACATACATGTATATGTATGTATACACACACATATATTCCCTTCAACTATCCTCATACTGAGATCTTATGAGTTACAATGATTGCTTTTCTATGTAGGAATGTAAATAGTTCAACTTTAATAAGTTCCTTATGATTTCTTTTTCCTGTTTACCTTCTCATGCTTCTCTTGCTTCTTGTATTTGAAAGTCAAATTTTGTGTTCAGCTCAGTTTTTTTCATCAAGAATGCTTGAAAGTCTTCTATTTCATTGAATAACCTTTTTTCCCCTGGAGCATTATTCTCAGTTTTGCTGTGTAGGTGATTCTTGGTTTTAGTCCTAGCTCCTTTGACCTCTGGAATGTCATCTTCCAAACCCTTTGATCCCTTTATGTTGAAGCTGCTAGGTCTTGTGTTATGCTGATTGTGTTTCCCCAATACTCAAATTGTTTCTTCCTGACTGATTGCAGTATTTTCTCCTTGACCTGGGAACTCTGAAATTTGGCTATAATATTCCTAGGAGTTTTTGTTTTGGGATCTTTTTGAGGAGGCAATTGATGAATTCTTTCAATTTCTATTTTGCCCTCTGGTTCTAGAATATCAGGATGATTTAGCTTGATAATTTCTTGCAAGATGTTGTCTAGGCTCTTTTTTTTTAAATCATGGCTTTCAGGTAGTCAAATAATTTTAAAATTATCAGTCCTGGATCTATTTTCCAGGCCAGTGGTTTTTCCAATGAGATATTTCACAATGCCTTCTATTTTTTTTTCATTTATTTGGATCTATTTTATAGTATCTTGATTTCTCATAAAGTCATTAGCTTCCAGTTGTTCCAATCTAATTTTGAAGGAGTTATTCTCTTCAGTGAGTTTTTGACATTCCTTTTCCATCTGGCAAATTTGGCTTTTTAAGGCATTCTTCTCCTCACTGGCTTTTTGGGCCTCTTTTGCCATTTGAGTTAGTCTATTTTTGAAGGTGTTATTTTCTTCAGTGTATTTTTGGGTCTTCTTTAGCAGGCTGTTGATTTGCTTCTCATGATTTCCTTGCATCATTCTTATTTCTCTTTCCAATTTTTCCTCCACTTCACTTACTTGATTTTCAAAATCCTTCTTGAGTTCCTCCATGGCGTGTAATCAGTTCATATTTTTCTTGGAGGCTTTTAATGCAGGAGTTCTGACTTCACTGTCTTCCTCCCCCTCCATGCCTTGATCCTTTTTGTACCCAAAAAAGGATTTTATGGTCTATTTGTGCTTCCTCTGCTTGCTCATATTGCCAACCAATTACTTGACTTTTGACCTCTTTGCCACAGTAGAACTGTGCTTCCAAAATGGAGAGAGAGCTATGTCCCAAATCACTGGGGTTTTCACAGCTGCTGGAGCTATTAGTTGGGCACCCTCTCTACAGCCCCCACAAGCTCTGGCTCATTGTTCACACACCCCAGAACCACCACTCAAATCCTTGATCCAGATCCAAGCAGGATAAAGCAAGAAGTGCTTACCCTCTGACTGGTGGCTTGGTCCCCCCCTACGGTCTGCAGGCCAGGAGTTACTGAGGCAGCCAGGCTGTGGCCACTGGAGCTTCTGAGCCTCCACTGCTTCTTGCCCTGGGGAAGGGGCCAGACCTTGCTCTCCAGTCCCATCCTGTTCCAACAGAGTTCTGTACCAACTTTTTACTTTGTCTTTGGTATTTATGTGTTGAGAAGTTTGGAACCTGCCACAGCTACTGATGATTCACTGTCCTGAAATTTGCTCTGGTGGCCACTGAAAAATGCTTTTTCAATAGAAATAGATTTGGGATGATAAAATGCCCTCTTTTTATCCCAAGTTGAAAGGACATAACAATATTCCTTTAATATTTCTAAAAAAATGATTCAGCCTAGAGATTGTTTTGTGGGAAACATTTTTTCACAAAGTAGGATTTCCACAGTACTATATGAGTACCGAGTACACTTCATTTCATTAACATTTTTTCTGATGTGCATTGTGGTAGCTTTGATTTGTATGTTAAGATTCTCAAATGTTCTTTTTTGTCATCATTGCACATTTCATTTCTGTAAAGTTAAAACACATTAAAGCCATGCTCAAGCAATTTTAGATGAGAGCAAAATAGCTTGGGTACTCAGGCCTTAATCAAATGCATTGGCTCCCTATATTACATGCAAAACTCAAAAGAGATATTTGCCAAATCAAGAAATCTTAAAAGTTAATGCCCTTAGTAATAGCCACATAATATATACTTGTTTTTAATTCCTTTTGTTCTAGAGTTGAGATGAAATCATAAATCCTATTATTACAAAACCAATTTCTCTTAAAAGCCCCCAAAGAAAAGAGACAGTGGCTCACTCAATACCTATCCAAATTACTCTTCACTAAGTATATGTAGATCACTTAATTGTCAGTGATATACGTGCATACAGGAAATAGAAGTTATGCCTTGGTCCTTAAAAGACAGTTGATTTGGGGAACAATGCTTTTCCCCAAGAATTTATTCAAATTTAAAGAACAAAATGGTAAATAACAGAGGATCATTTTCAATAAATCCCATGAAAATTGACTGTATGAAATTAGTCATTTACTTTTTCCGGCCTCGGTTTCCCTACCTGTAAGATGAAATGTTGGATTAACTTTTCTCTAATGTCCCTTTCCACTCTGAAATCTTTGACTTACTCTCAATGCCACATAAAATTCCTATATGTCTGATTCTAAATTAAGGAGTAAATTGAGGTGTCCAAGAAAAACATTCACTTTAATAAGGAAAATGATTCTTGTTAAAGAAGTGTGAAAAGTTTAACTTATTCTTCAAAGCTCCACAAAAGCAGCTGAAAACAAATGCCTTTAGTATTTAGTGCAAAAACAAAACAAAGACATATTCTGATACAATATTCTCCCAAAGACTCAAAGAGATCAGAATCTCCTCGTAGTCTTGAACACTGACCTGGTAACTATCACCAGCAAGTTCTCACAACCATACCTCAATCTCTATCATATTACACCATTTTTTCTCTCAGTCTTAGCAGGGAGAGCAGCACAATCTAAACAGTTAACTTTCTGACTTATTACTAGGGTTTTGACTACAGACAAAACTTTTTCACTTTTCTCTCCACAGGTTCTACATTGTCATCATTTACTCTGTCTCTTCAATTCTTAAGGAAATAAACAACAATTCTTCACTAAATTGGAACTAAATGGGAACCCTTACCAAAAGGTATAGGTTTGGAAAATAATAATAATAATGAATAATCTAGTAATCATAATAACTATGATTTATATAGCACTTACTATATGCAAGATACTATGCAAAGCAATTATTGTCTCATTTAGTCCTCACTACAACATTAAGAATCATTTATTATTATCTCCATTTTACACTTGAGGACACTGAGGCAAACAAGTTAAATGACTTATCCAGGATCACACAATTAGTAAACATCTGAGGCTGGATTTGAATTTGTCTTCCTGATTCTAAGTCCAGTGGTCTACAATGATGCCTACATGCCCCTTGATCTGTTGTTTTATTGGTCTAAGGAAACACATTGTGAGTAAAGTCTCTCTACATGGGCAGATTGTCACCTTTTCTGCTACTGATAGTCAAAGAAAGTTGTCTTGAACTTTGAGAGGTTTAACTGTTTTTGCATAGCTAACATGTCAGAAGTGGAATTTGAAGCCATCTTTCTGATTCCCATTCTAGCTTTCTATGTTCTATTCCATATTTTTCCTAAAAGGCTCTATTGAATTTTCCCAAGTCTCCCCATATAGATAATTATTTTGACAGTGCAAATATAAAACTACTAAGAAGCACTTTAAAGGAATTAAGTTGTAACTGTATGAGATTGTGAACCACTTCTGAGTTGTTTGTCATGTTTCAGTGCCCCAGCTCTTGCTGCAGTCTGGGAAGAAGACTCAGAGATGATGGAATTTTTTGAAAAAGATGTCTGGGGCACAGCAATACCTTCAAGTGGCATGCCTTCACATCTGGGTTACAGAATGAAAGCATGCATTGATATCTTCTAAGGAAAGGGGCCAACAAAAGAATGAGGAAGGCATGTACCTTCCTGGAATTTCTAGCTATTAGTGTTATATAGTGCATTGCTCATAATAGGTGCTCAATCAATATTTGTTGAATGAATACCCTCTGAAGCAACTCAGAGGAAACCTACTCCCTTATCTAAGATACAGCTCTTCAAATAATGAAGACAGCTACTATAATTTCCCTTAATATTCTCTCAAACAGTTATACATCCTCAGTTCTTTTAAATATTCCTCATATAATATAGTTCCCAGAAACTTCACTGTCTTAGTCACTTTTCTTATTGTGATGCCTTGTTTATTAATATACTTATTATAATATGGAACCCAGTTTTGGAAATCATACTGTAAGTATAGTCTCATAAGTACAGCGTATAATAGGATTACTTACTGTGACATGGATACTATACCCAATATACCTTTAATGAAATTAAATATTATTGATTTATGTGTATGTGTGTTAAAGTCATTAAATTGGAAGATCTCCAAAATCAAGTAGATCAGAGGATGGCAACCTTTCTGAAATTGCATGCCAAGTTTTCATATTCACTCCCTCAAGAAGGGAATGATAGGAAGGCTGAAATCCATCTATTTCATTCCTTTGCTGGAAGGCTTCCAAGAGTATTTTATTAAATTGAAAATACCCTGGTAGGAGTAACCCCTGAAATGCTTATACTCTAACACCTTAGTTATTAACTACCAATTTAGCTTGACCAGGAAACAGTTTCGGTTCAAGAAAAGTAATAATGGTAGTAGTGGAGGTGGGAAAATGCCAAAGATAAATTCCACAATTTTGTCACTCATCTGTCCCCTTACATCAATTGATTAAATTACTCTAATTCATCTCATGGATCATTTTCATCACACACGATATATTCTGCCATCCCCTAATCTTTTTCTGAGATGTAATTTGTATGTTTCAATGACACAAACACTATTTCACACAATTCACACTAAAAAGAAATTCACAATGTTGAAAATGCCTTCTAAGATAATCACTCTGCTTCTGCCAAGAGATCTGAACCTATCCCTTCCCAATCTGCTTTATCACAATTAGGATAGGTCCCTTATCAGATAATTATTAAAGGAAAAGATAGCAATATCAACATTTTGTAAGTTTATAGCAACCAGAAACTGTGATATATAAAACCAGAACAGTTTCAGAACCAGATGGATAGGATTGCTAATGAAATCAGTCAATTTAAGCTTAAATTGAGAAAGACAAAATGAAGAGGAAAATTGAACACTTCTCACTAACATCTTATATGACATGCTACTTATTCAGATAATTATAGTTACAAATTCAATATCTGAAATTGAGATTATCTGGATTATCTAGACTGTCACCAAGCTACAAGAAATAAATCACTGACAGGAAAATAAATGTGACATGTTTTAGCGACATTTTTTGGTAGCATGTTCAGATATATCTTTTGCCTCACAATCAGACAGAACCATTTGTATTAGATGTTGATAGTCAAATCATGAATACAACTAGACCATCATATTCTACGTTCCTTGGTCAATAGGAGCATCCATAGCTCTGCTTACAAGATTGTTGTAAGGAAACTGCCTTAAAAACCTAGACATGCTTTATAGATATGAGATTTATTAGTGTTATCAAACAGAGATCTCATCAATTTGGTTGTTTCCCATACTGGTAAAGGAAACAAGCCATATTGTATTGGCCAGTGTGATTATGTCCTTCCAGGATTCTCTCTTAAATCATCTGCTCAATAGGGTGGAGCCCTTCCTGTAGGTCTTCTAATAGTTCATGGGCACTGGCACAATCCTTGGGCTGTCCCTCCCTTGTTCTTATGTGACTGTAAAATTTTCTTTTCAAGTTACACACATTCTTGATAATATCCTCTAAGTTCCCCCCCCCCTTATTTGCAAAAGTATAGTAGGTTTGTTATCACTAGGGAATATCTCTAGACCTATCCTATAAATATGAGGTAAGAATGAGAATTGTGTGATCATTTTGTAAGATTACAAAAAAAGGATACCTTAGCAGATGTTTAACTTTGTGTCTTCTTTGTCCTCTTCCCTCTCTTATGCTAATTTGAAAATCTCAACTAAATTGAATAGGTGAGTATGAAGTAACTATTTTTTTTTTGGTCAAGCTGTCCTGTTTCAAGTGACTTCTACCAAAGATGATTTCATGTAAAATGAAACTTTCGTGTGTGATTTTGTTTAGGAAATGAGAGATTTTGACAGTATTTTACCATAAAACATTTTTCAAAACTCTGAACAAAACTAACTGTAACAGCACATGATTTGATGACTGAAACTGCCAGATATTTATAATTGTAATAAGAATTAAGAACTTTTGTTATTGCCTTTTGTTTATATATATATATAAACTACTGAATTCTCATTCATACTATGTTTATTAAGATTATCTTTGTTAAAATGTTTAAAAATAAAGTGAACTGTAGTGTCTTGTATGCATACAAATAATTACTAAATCAGTTTTCCCTTTAAAAATCATAGGTTAACTATGATTTAAATAGAAAAATACATTATGCTATATTTCAATGAATTTGATACAATACAGCATGCCTTTCTGAGCTTTCAGGACTGTAGGTTTGTAATGGTTCATGGCACTGCCAATAATGAGTCTGCAGGGAGCTTTGTTATAAATGTCCCAATTCTTTCATTTTCTCTATTCCTGGTGCATGCTGGGATGCCTAACTGTGTGAAATCAAGCCATGGATTATCCATTTACTGCCACTTTATCCCAGGGGAAATGAACTTGAAAACAAATAGGCTATGCTCTTGTAATAAATTCAGAGCAAAATGTGTTTGTATTCAAGTAAAAAAATGACAATGAGTCAAATTTATTTAGAATTTGAAAACTTTACTTTTTCCCAAAAGACTGTAACTATTTACTGGCCAGAAACAAGTGGTAAAAATAAATACTGGGCATTTTCTAAGTGAAGGATTCGGAAACAAGTATATTATGCTCCTATTTACAATAATTTGTACACATTTTTGATTACAAGAACAAGGAGACAAGTCTGATTTTTTTTAAAAACTTGTTATTGATGGCATTTAAAAGTCCACTGAAATACTGAATAAGTCTAACATCTCAAATTCTTATCAAGAAACAAAATGTAGGGAAAGAATGGGTTATTAAAATATGTCATCCCTCTTTTCCTATTCTCTCAAAATTACTACAGGTTGAAAATATTTAATTGAATGTTTCCTTTTTTATAGTATGGTGTTGATTCTATAAGCTCAGAATGATTAAAATTCTTAGAGACTGTATACCATCATTCTGGGGGCATTAATGTAATTTGAGAAGCATATAGTAATTTTAGCTAATTCTTTTGCAAAGAATAGCAAATTAAGATGCTATGCCTACTGTAATCTAGTCTGTCATTCAGGATTATAGCTGCCAGTAGGTTAACTTTGTCCAGAGGGGATGAACTGGGACAGATCAATCAGTCTTCAGAGCTTTTGTAAAAGTTGAGTAGCTGGTGCTAAAAATTACTCATCTTCACTGTAGAAGTGACCAACTCACCAGAGATTATGGATTAATCCATTAATGATAGCTAAGCTTTACAAATATAGTGCTGCTCAAATATGATTTGACTTATTAGAAATCTAGTTTTAAGTATCCTTCCAATGACATTTATTAGAAGAGATCATCTTTAAACTTTTGAATATAAATTAACTCTTCCTAATAATGGAAGCAATGTCTTAAGACTGTACAGTAGGCTGCATTTCAAGACTTCTGGGTTTCTGTTTTGGTTATACCTCATGCTTACTAAATGCCTAGAAATACTCTCCATGTTTTTTATAAAACTCTTCGAAATAACAGTAACTATAGTTCTTTGAGGTTTGCAAAGCACTTTTGTTGCAACAAATCTGTGAGAATGAGGAAATATATATTTAGGTTATATAAATGACTGAAAGTTTTAAAAGTCAATGACAATATTAACTTTATGCATTTTCCCCTGGAATTAGTTTAGATATATATCATGTTCAAAGATGATAATGTCAACAGCATCACTAACAGTGAATCGGAAGGCTCATAACTATAAATTAAGTTCTATTTCATGCCCAAAGGGGCACTGAAAGGTACTATCTAGTGGAGATTGGAGAGTTAAGGACTATAGCAAATATGGTCTAATTGATCACATATTACATGAAAATTGTAAGGTTAACCTTGATGTTTACTGCATCAAAGGCCCATTGCCTGCTATTTTTATTCTTTGTCTTAGTGTGACAAGAGATACTAAGATTGAAACAAGTTCTCTAACAACTTAGCTGTTATCCAGTCATTTCAGTTGCATTTAACTCTTTGTGACCTCATTTACAGTTTCTTGGCAAAGTTATTGGAATAGTTTGCCATTTCTTTCTCTAGCTCATTTTACAGATGAGGAAACTGAGGCAAACAGGGTTAAGTTACTTGCCTATAGTCACACAGCTAGTGTATGAGGCTAGATTTGAATGTAGGTCTTCCCGATTTAAGGCCTGAAATTCAGGCCTATATAATTGCTTTATATACTTTAATCCTATTTGTAGTTTTCAATAGTATTGTGAGGCAGATTCTTCAGGCCTTATTATCTTAATTTCAATGATGGGGAAATTGAGACTCAGAGGTTAAATGACTTGCTTATGGTCATATAACTAGTGTGAGAGGCAGAATTGGAATCCAGCTCTTTCTGGTTCCTAGTCAAGAACTCTTTCTACTGCATGACTCTGACTTTCTACTATGAGCAAAATTAAGCATTAAGTGCTAAGGGAAGTACAAAGACAGAGTGTTCTTACTCTAAAAAGACCTTACAATATAATGTCTGAATTATTGTAATTTTTCTAGGATCATGCAGCAAGTATCTGAGTTTGGATTTGAATTCAGATTTTCATGATTCTGGACCGAGCCCTCTCTCCATGGTACCACCTAGCTACAGATCTTTTACTCTGTTGCTCATGAAGATGACGAAAACAGTGAAAAGACTATCTATACTATAGACCTATTTAGTTTATTATAGGCCTGTCCATAATCTCTCTGGCATCTACCTTAAAGATCTGATTGATTTATAGTATTAAATATATTGAATAAAAGTGTTAAATGTAATATACAAAGACTTATTAGGGGTAAAATTTCAAAACTATAATTTGTCAACAAATTTTTTCTCCCTGCAATTTCTATATGTTCTATGTGCAACTGGGATGACAGTCCATTTGGAATGCTGTGTGGCCACCCTTCTAAAATAACGCAATTAAACATTAATAAATCAGAATAGTTTATCTCTAAAATCAATCTCAAAAATTAATCAATAAATCTACAGAAGCCTCAGGTATGGACACAAAATCATGACTTCAGCACTTTAAAGTAAATTTGGCTTCATAATGTGGGTAGCCCTTCCAGTGATGCCAATCACGATCTTAGTAAATGGTTTCATGTGTTATTGCCCACCCCCAAAGTTATCCAAAGAGCAATGCAAAAACAAACAAACCAAGTAGATATAAAATGATTATTAAATCATTTGCTATTTATAACCTTGGAGAACATGGATTTTCATTGGGTTCTACCTAATCTC
This sequence comes from Petaurus breviceps papuanus, assembly GCF_028583685.1. Taxonomy (NCBI): domain Eukaryota; kingdom Metazoa; phylum Chordata; class Mammalia; order Diprotodontia; family Petauridae; genus Petaurus; species Petaurus breviceps. The sequence goes on from NW_027185698.1 coordinate 10,870,769, forward strand.
TGCATTAGAGGTTGTTTAGAAAGAGCTGCCAGCATTAGGCAGAAGAGAGCTAGCAGTGTAAATAGAGGGCAGAAGAACTGTATGATGTAAGAGAATTGCCACAGAATCATTTTTTTCCCAATCTAAATGAAAAAACATGATGTAGTCAATAGAGAATTCAACTTGGAAGAGGAAGAAATGTGTTCAAATTCTAGCTCTGGCCCTTATTAGCTATGTTACTATGAGCAAGCCACTTATTTTCTTTTAATCTGATTCCTCATCTGTCAAATTCAGGTAATTAAAACTAATCATTAATTCACAGTTTTGTTATAAAGCTGGAGTGAGATAATATATGTAAAATATTTTTCAAACTTAAAAACTCCATATAAATATTAGTTATCATCTTTCTACATTTCCTTTATTACATGTAGTTAGACATTCTTTGGCACCTCACAGATACTAATCAGGGATGCCTTCCTGAAAAGAGGATGGGAATGAGGTACTGGATGGTCAGTTGATACTGTCCTTGGCCCAGTAATCCATCACAAAAGAATGCTCTTTTAGAAGGAAGAATAAAGAAGCTCCCATGCAGAGTACCAATCCTTTGTTCAATGAGAAGGAGAGAGTGAGATCGAAAAAACATGGTTCATCAGAAAATTAGTATCTTTAAGCCCTAGCAACCTATTACTTCAGTTCTGGTGAGAGCACAGACTCCTAGCCATTTTCCTTCTTGCTAAAATCTAAATCTGGGCAGTTATACCTTCTTGATAAATGGCAATATCATACCTTAGTCAGTATGAACTTCAAGAGTTAATTCTGAAGTGGATGTGTCTATTTCCAAGGGATAAGTCAGTTTGAATCAATGAGGTCATGTCCTATTAACAACAGAAAGCTATTTTTTCAATCCACTCAAATAGCTCACATCAGGATCTAGTTTGCTGAAGAATTTTTTTTTTTGAATGGAGGGTGGGGCTGGAGCCAAAATGAGAAGGTTGTGATCCTGACATCTTCTACTCCTTCTCCTTCCATCCTGTATTCAAAACAGTACAAAAAGATTTCAAACTACTATAAAGAAATAAGAAAAAAATCCCAATACACATACTGCATTAGATGCAACTCTTGAAATATTTATCCTCACAAAATCATTAAAAAAAATCTCCACTTAGCTTGGTTATTTTTTACTTATATTGTTTGAAAATAGTTTTGAATGTTATTTTATCACCCAACCCCTAATATTTTTTTCCCTGAAAATAACAGACATCTGTAACTTTATTTTAGAGTAACTGCTACCCCGGTGGCTGTATTATGGTAACACCACCTGTGTTTCACTTAAGAATCTGCCAGGGTTTCACAGGTTTATAACTTTTTCATAGGTTTGTAACTCAGTTTTACAAATTTCCTCCTGGCAGAACCTTGGCATATAAAGTCCCAGCCTAAGGGCAAATTATTTTTATACATTTTGTAAAAGAATAAATACTTTGAAAGTTAGAAGGAATCAAATAAAACACACAACCGAGGGCCAATTTCTTCTCTGATTTAACTGTAGGAGATTTTAGATGAGAAACTGAATCTGAACACAAATGGTATGAAAAGCCAGTATATATAGTTTTAAGAAAAGGGGAAAAACGATCTTTCTAAAAGGACATGGCTTTATCTCCACACCACCTTCCTGGTTTTTCATCATAGCTTCCAATTCTTTCCTGTAGAAAATGAAATCTAAAGCCTTAGTTTTTTCAAATTTATGAAATGAACATAAAGCTAATTCCTATCAAAACGGAATTAAATCTTTGGCTGTGTTTGTTTTATAGTCCCTCTCACCACTCCTGCTGTATTATGGTAACACCACCTGTGGTTCAGTTAGGAATATGTCAATTTCACTGGTTTTAATTTTTTCATATATTTGTAACTTAGCTTTATAAATTTCCTCCTAGAAGAACCTTTTCATGCAAATATTCAGCCTGTGGATGAATATTTCACTCAGACATACATTCACATGAGCAGTCATATACACCAACTGGGTTAGGAAGGAAAACATAAAATTCATGCAAATGCTGATTATTTGAGAACAACCAGTTCAATCAAAGCAGCTTGGCTATCATCTAGATCCAACCTGTTTTCCAATCAGCAAATTAATCAGTCAAAAGCATTTGCTAAATTCCTAATATGTACAAGGCAGAGTAGCTAATAGTAAAGGAGATAAAAATGATGCGGAAGTCATGGCTCTTGACCACTAGGAAGTTTGTTGCTGTTCAGTCATTTTTCAGTCATGTCTAACTGAAACCCCATGTCTGGGGTTTTCTGGGCAAAGACACTGGAGTGGTTTGCCATTTCCTTCTTCGACTCATTTTATAGATAAGGACACTGAGTCAAACAGGATCACAAGGCTAGAAAGTGTATTAAGCCAGATTTGAAGACTCACCAAGATGAGCCTTCCTGACCCCAGGCCCTACACTTTATAAACTGTGCCACCTAGCTACCCCTCTAGGAATTAACAGTCTTCAATTAACATGGAATGCAGTCTCTTTCCTTTCCTATCTTCCTTATCTGCTTGTGTATAGAGGCTAGGTCACTAATGCTTCTAAATACTCTGTTGCTTTTATCATCTTATGTCTGTGAGCTGTCTCCACCAATAATATTCTCAGCATCCCATGTGTCCCTTTTCATCTTGTGTGTCTCTTGTCCATGTCCTTCCATAAATCTTCCAAAGGATGTCCCTTAACATTCTAAGCATACTATTATAGATCCTTTCACAATGTAGGTGTACTAGAAGAACACACAGACAATTCTTTTCTCTATTACTGAATAACTGATCTACCTTATTTTCTCATTCAGTCAGTCAATAAGCATTTATTAAGCAACGACTTTGTACCAAGACCTCTGCTAGTTAGTAGAGATATCAAGGCAAAAATAGTCCCTGCTGCTAAGGAGCTCATAGTGTAACAATGACAAAGCCACTGGCCTCAGGTTGAAGTTCATCCCTCTCTAGTCAAGCTCCAACTAAAGGAGAGGTTTGGAATGTTATTAGGCTCCTCTTGTATAGCAAAGTGCCTGGTGCTGATTCTATTCCAGATAAGATTCACACAGTAGTGTGTCTACTTCTCACGCAAAAACTAATGGAAGTTTTCCAGGTTATATGGCAAGAGGAGGTTATCCCCCAGGAGTTCAAGGATGCCTCCATTGCCCATCTCTATAAAGGAAAGGGAAATAAATTGTCCTATGGCAATCATAGGGTGGGGATGGGGTCTTTCTCTTAGTCGTTGCCAGCAAGATTATTGCCAGAATCCTCCTTAGTTGGCTTATCCTTCACCTGAGAGCCAGTGTGACTTCAGAAAGAGTGAAGAAATGGTAGATACGGTGTTTGCTGCTGGATAGCTCCAGGAGAAATGCAGATCATTGTGGTCTGCACACAGTGTTTGTCAAACTAACCTTTGGTACTGTCAGTCATGAGGGCTTGTGGAAAATTATGGCTAAATTTGGTTGCCCAGAGAAGATCATCAGTATCAGATGGTCAGTTTCATGATGGCATGTTTACATGGGTTCTGGATAATGGGCGATGCTCCCAGTCAACAATGGAATGAAGCAGGGCTCTTTGCTTGCTCCCATACTTTAAGCATTATGTTTTCAGTGATGTTGTTGGATGCCTCCAATGATAATGAAAATGGCATCAAGGTCAGCTATTGCACTGATGGTAAATTATTTAACTTGAAAAGGCTATAAATCAAGACTAGATGGAGGGAGAGTTGGTGCTTGATTTTTTGTTTGCAGATGATTGTGCACTCAATGCAGCCTCTGAAGCTGAGATGAAACAAACTATAGATGGATTCTCTATTGCCTGTGATAATTTTGGCCTAACAATTAACATAAAAAAACAGAGGCTCTCCACGTGCCAGTACTGCACCACCCATACATGGAATCATTGATTACAGCAAATGGAGAAATTTTGAATGTTGTATATAAGTTCACTTACCTTGGCAGTATACTTTCCAGGGACGGAAAGATAAATGATAAGGGTGACACATGCATTGCCAGAGCTAGAACAATTTTGGGGAGGCTCTGAAGGGGAGTGTGGGACAGAAGAGGTGTTACAAGGCCTACCAAATTGAAGGTCTATAGAGTCATTTGCTGACCTCATTGTTGTATGTTTCTGAAAGCTGGGCAGTATAATAGCACCATGCCAGGAAACTGAACTGCTTTCATTTGAATTGTCTTAGGAAGATTCTTAAGATCACCTGGTAGGATAAAATACTGGACACTAAGGTCCTTTCTTGAGTTAAGCATCCAAACTGTATTTCAGAGATTGTAACTCTAATGGGCCGGACACATGCTTCATGTGCTAAATGGGGGTGATGTCTTCAAATATCAAATGTATGTTTGCCTAAAAGACTATTTTACAGAGAACTCACACAAGGCAAGCACTCACATGAAGGTCAGAAGGAGCAATATAAATACACTTTCAAAGTCTCTCTGAAGAACTTTGTAATCAATTTGAGACATGGGAGACACTGGCAAAGGATCACCCACCACAGCATGCCGACATCAAAGAAGGTGCTATACCTTAAGAGCAAACAGGAATTGTGGTAGTTCCAAAGAAACATGAGGTACATACATTTAGAGACATCTCATCTCCAAGTGTTCATATGCACTATTTATTCCTGACCTGTGGTAGAGGTTTCAAAGTTCATATTTTTCTAATCAGCCACAGTCAGACAAACTGTACCTTGACCCTGACAAAGTGATGTCATTTTTGTCCTCTTTGAGGATGAAGAATAACAACTAGTCTAAAGGAAGAGACAACATGAAAAGAATTGTGTACTATATATATGTATGATAATCAACAGAGGGAAGGAACAAGCATTAAGGGGCTAGCAAAGAATTCCTGTAAAAGGTAAGATTTTTGGTGAGACTTGAAGGAAGCTAGGAGTGGTAGATGAGACAGTGGCATGGGGGATAGCTAGTGAAAGAGCAGGGTCTGGAGATGGAGAGTTTAATGTGAAGAACAGCAAGGAGGCTAGTGCTAGTAGATTATGTAGTTTGTAGAGAGGAGCAAGGTGTAAGAAGATGGAAAATGTTGGATGGTACTAGTTATGAAGGGATTTGAACGACCAACAGAAGATTTTATGTTTTATTTTAGAGGTGAAAGGGAGTCATTGGAGTTTGCTAAATGGGGGTGATATGGTCAGATCTACACTTTAGTAAGATCACTTGTATAGTAGAGTCAAGGATGGTTTGGAATTAGGAAAGACTTGTGATAGGGAGACCAACCTGAAAGTTGCTGCAATAGTCCAGCAAGGAAATGATGAAGGCCTGTATCAGGATAATGGCAGTGTCAGAATAGAGAAGGGATCATATGTGATAGATGTTATGAAGGTAAAATCAATAGAACTTGGCAACAGATTGAATAGAGGGGATGGGAAAGAATGAAGAGTAGAGATGACAGCTAGGTTGCAAGCATGGGTTAGATGGTGGTACTTTTAAAAGTAATATTTATTTGATATCATTTATGCTACTTCTCATGTACAAATCATCACATATAGTATATCTATTCATGTCATCATAATTATCTACTAATTTCTGAGTGATTAGAAACTTTAACTGTTTGAAAATTGGTTTCCCATGTTTCATGGGAAAATGCCCTCACAGGCTATTAGTATAGATCCGGCACTTCCAAAGGTGCTTATTGTTGTTGCAGAGGATGTCCAGGATCTAATCTAAATTGAAGTGGGATCTCCTAGATACTGTGGCTTGAAAGTAAAATTGTACTGATTGTATCAAGTCCCAGAACATTGCAGAGAATTCTAAATTAGATCAATTATCACTTTTAAAAGTTCAGCTCAATGATGCATACAAGAAAAATCAAAGGTTGGAATTTTATATTATGTGTGTATGTATGTGCATATATACATGTACATATATGTATTTATAAAATGCTTTAAAGTTTCCAAAGTATGTTATCTTATTTATATCATTTGCATTTCACAAAAACTTTGAATGATATGGCTAAAATCAAGTAATGTTATCTCTATTTCACATATGAGGATAATAATAGCTAATGATAACACTAGCTAGGATTTCTATAGCACTTTAAGGTTTGCAAAGTCTTTTTGAAATACCTTATTTTATCCTCACAACAACCCTGCGAGGTAGGTGCTATTTTTATAACCATTTAAAGGATGAAGAATCTGACCCAGACATAATTTAAGTGACTTGCTCAGGGTCATATAGCTACTAAGTGCATGAAGCCAAATTTGAACTCAGTACTTTTGTAAAGGGAGTTTCTTCAGCAGAGAGTTCTCTACATCAATGAAAGTTCAGGTGTAATTCCTATCCCACAGTTAGTGACAAAAATGTGATTTAAATGAGGTTTTCTTGACTGCAAACCCAGTGTTCCATCCAATCTACCATTTCTTTTCTCATTATTCTTTTTTTGTCTTTTGTTTTTGCTTTTTTGGAGAGGGAAGATAGGGCAATTGGGATTAAGTGACTTGCCCAAGGTCAAATAGTGTTTGAGGTCAGATTTGAACTCAGGTCCTCCTGACTCCAGGGCTGGTGCTTTAACCACTGTACCACCTAGCTGCCCTATCTCAGTATTCTTAATGGCATGGAGTTGACTCTGGCTATTATGGAGCTCACACTGTGTGGTATGGGGTTGACTCTAGCTTCCCATAGACAGTATCACTAGGGTCCAGTTTCCACTATTGAAAAAAGTTTTCAAGTACTGTCCAAGCAATGTTTGTTTCTGATTTTTAAGGACTAATTTAGCTAAATTTAGATAGACATATGAATGGTAGGATGTGATGACTTCTTTAACAATCCATGAAACCACGAATTTTCTGGAAAATAGTTGACAATTAGTTCTCCAGAAGAAGAAAATATACATGACATACTTTCAATTTTAATCTTCTTTATTACTTCTCTCCATCACTTTCTTAAGTCTTGATAAGTAAGAAAACAGTAAATGAAGCACTGATTTGTTATTGCTGCAGTTGTTAAATCATTCAGTCCTATTTTACTCTTGGTGACTCTATGGACTTCAAGGCCAAACTTTCCTGTTATTCTAATTATCTTTTGATTTCCTACTTTAACATTACACTTCCCTATGATGGATGTGACATCTTTATTGTAGTGTTATTTCTAGAAAATATTGCAGATCTTCATCAAACATAACAAGTTTGTCCTCTCTGGAATTATTGGTTAGATCAGACTTTTTTTTGTTGTTGAATAGTTTGCCTTAGATTTGAACAGATATCATTCTGTCATTTTTGAGATTATACCCCAGTATTGCTTTTCTTATCCTTTTGTTGACTATTAGGGCTACTCCCATTCTTCTAAAGGATTCTTGCCCATAGTAGTGTATGTAATGGTCACCTGAATTAAATTCACCCATTCTCATTCATTTACATTCACTGACACCCAAGGTGTCAGTGTTTAATTCTTCCATCTCCTGGTAGATCACATCTAAATTACTTGGTTCATAGATACATGTTCTTCGTTCTAATATCCTCATCTGTATACACACATACACACAAAAGCATATATATTATATGGTTTTCAAAGTCATGTGCAACAGGAATCCATTTCTACTTAAGTTTGACACCACTTCATAAGCTTATAAACACACACACATAAATATATACAAAATACATATTACATATATGCACACAGAGAAAAGCATTTTGTTTTGTGCGTATGTGTGTATATATAATATGTATATATCTATTTATACACACACATAAAACAGATATAAATGATGGAAGCAATTACATCCCTTAAGCAATTTGTACAAGCCTCAATAAGTTGACATATAAAGCTATTAACTATTTTTTTCATATATAATGGAACTGTAGTTTTACTATGGGTTAACTTCTGAACTAAGGTAAAAATCCAGTGTAGTCAAAATTATCCTTTCTGCAGCAGGTAATTGGATTTTGATATGTTGGAACAACATAGGTAAGAGAAGTCAAATCTATAATTTGGGGTAAGTATTGGTTTTAAAGTCTCACCTCATGAGACAAGGCAGGAACTGTGGTTGTATGACATATGATTGCTCTTTTGACCTGGTGCCTATTTGTTGCCTCTTTCCTACATTGTTTCCCCCACATCCTTTTACCCCTCTTTTCATGAGATATGGCATAGTAGAGTTATGTGAGGCAGTGGTGTCAAACTGAAATATAAATGAATTCCTGCTCCATAAAGACTGAAAACATCAAATTAATATTTTCTATGTTGTATTTTGTTTTCATTTATTTTTGTTAAACAGTTCCCATTTACATTTTAATCTGGTTCTATCCTCATTCAAAAGTTTCAAGGGCTTTGAGTTTAAGAGGTTTGATATGAGGCATGAAGTTGGGTGTTAATGGCAGATTCGTGTCTCTGATTTCACATTTACTCCAGGGCAGGGGTTATGTAATGGCAAGCAAAGAAGCAATGGACACCTTGTTTCAGCTATTTAATTATTTAACAGTTTCTTTTGTTCAGTTCAAGTTTCTTTTAAGCCTTGCCCATAATTATATTAAGTCTTTGTGAACCCCAGTATTTGTGAACCCCTGTTGGGAGGAGCTAATTACCATAATATAAGGAGAAACCTAGGCTAGCATAAAGCAGAAGTGAGAAGAGAACTCTTGTGGTGGCAAAGTTGAAAAGGAGAAAACTTGTGGTATCCCAGAACTCTATGTTTGTCTGTTCTGTCTGTGTTAGGTTTTGTTTGTGAAACTTTGTACAGAAGCCCTGGGACCTTACTAGAAGCCCCGAAAGAGGATTTTCCAGTTGTCTGTTCACAGAAGCCCTGGAGGAGGGTATCAGAGGTCCTGGAACTTTATTGATGATTTGTGTTGACCTCTTGATTTCACAGGCAGATAGTGAATTGATGATGGTGCTGGCAAAGTGCATGATTATTATTTGGCTCTGTTAAGCTTTGTTTTCCCTTGACTTGATGTGGACTGGACACTGTGAGATTCAACATGGAATGTGAACTAGACAAAGAACTGAATGAGGAGCTAGATGAGGAACTGAATCTGCCTGCCTTTGAATCCAGGTAACAGTTGGGTAGATTCAGGCAAAAGTTGGGACCATGGAAGAGGAACCATAGAATCTGAGAACCAGCCTCAAGTCAAGATGAAAAGATGTCTTCCTGGGTACCTGATGCTGACTGAGATTATGATTTATTGTGACCTAGAGGTAGAGAACTTTGATCTATTTTCTTTGTGTCCCTTAAGGATGATTGAGTTAAAGACTTTGTGAATGATATCTTGAACTTTAAAACTATGTGGCCACTTTGGTGATAAGTTGTTATGTCATAATATTGTGAATGCTGTACTTTGGTTTCTGTCAATGTTTTGTCTTGGTTTATTACTGAATAAACAGCAAGTTCAGTATACTATGTAATCAGAACTTTGAAACTGTTCACAGCAGCAGTCCTCTGGAAAGCTGCTCGTGCTTGGCTTTACAGGTTCTTAACCTGGGGTCCATGATAGCCTTAACCCTTGATCCATAGATAGTTTACATGGTATCCAGGAACTTGGATAGGAGAAAAATTACATCTTTACTTTCATTAACCTCTAACTAACATTTAGCATTTCCTTCAATTATTAATGTAGACAACAAACATTATCTTGAGATGGCTCTATAAGCTTCAGTAGACTTCCAAAGGGAGTCATCACAGCAATGAACAAGCTTAAAAACCCCTGCTCTAGGGGCAGGCTCAGAGGATCATAAGTATAAAACTAGGAACATCCTCAGAGGACATCTAATTCCAGTCCCTCATTTTGCAGATAAGGGAAAAGAGACCCAGAGAGGTTAAAGGACTTGCCCAAAGGCACATAAGTAGTTTCAGAAGAGGGATTTGAACCAAGGTCACCTGATTCTAGAGCTACTGTACCTTCCATTATACCATGCTATGTCTTGATGTTTATTGAGTGGAATAAGAGGTGGGATCATCCATACTATTTAAATTATTATTTTTAATCTCTTTTTTCCCTCAAGCACACAGAGTTTAATTTGTGCTATGTTGAATAATGTGAATCCATGTGAATTCTCCTATAGGTCATAGGAAAAATTATTCTATTATATGCTAATGAAGGTTGTGTCAGTGAAGGCCATTATGGAATTTTAACTCTAAAGTCAGGAAATTGAATTTAGAAGCTCTGACTCCATATCTGGTTTTCTGTTTTTACAATACAAAAAGAGACATGGAGAAAGACAAGGTGTTCTGAAACTGGAGTATGGCATTCTTATTTTGTTTATGTCTGCAATTTAGTGATCTGCTTCAATTCCCTGATGACAGCATTGATTGCTATTACCTGAATCCTAAAAGAGGAAAGTAATAGCAGCAACAATTAAAGGGAAGTCTAGATCTTCCTTAACAGTTAAGACCATTCTATAACAGTCATGATCATCTTAATTTGATTGTTGGCAGAAATTTGGTCCAAATAAAGCAGTCTTTTTCATAATTAACCAAACTACTTGGATACATAAAAGGGAAAAACAAAAACAAAATAGAATTCTTTTTCTTTGTTAGGTGAAATGGCTGCTTGGGCAAGCCAGAATTTACTGTAATTGTTAAACCTCTGCTGTTACTCAAGTCGTATTTCTAAGCACCAGGGTTCATATTAAGCCCTGGAGCTTAAAAAAACATTCCCCTGGAATACTATTTAAAATGAATCTTAACAGGTTCGATGTTAAGATCATGATTGATGCAACATTGGCAAGTTTTCACATCTCTTTCTTCCCGGAGTTAATTCCATTACAATAATTTTAATTAGGATAGTTACAGAAACAGAAAATATGTGTGTATGGGGGGGGGCAACTGCTACCCTTGTCAAAATATTGCTTTGTAAAATATTGTTTTGAATAATTAATTATATTACTTTAGCAAGAAGTGTTCAAGAAAAAAAGTTTATAAATAGAAGACCTGTTTTTAATGATTCCAGATACAATTCATGATGTGATACAGTGCATATGAAATGATTATACTGTAAATCACCTCCCTGACAAAATCACAAGCCAATTTACATATTCTTTTGTAATCTTTATAATTTGAAGTACAATGAAGGAACATGATTTTTCATTCACTTTCACAGCTAGGAAAAGTAACAAAGAGATGGCTTAACTTGTTCATACGAGGCCATGAAGAAAATCTGCTACAGAACAGGCATCGGAAGAAAGGGAGTTAGGCTGGAATCAGACATATTACAATTATTCATTCATCCATTAACAAACAATTGTTGAATAATAATACTGTAGACATTATTGATTCATTGATAATTCATTGATTCATTGATTGGCTTTCAAACCCAATTCTTGGATTACAGTTTTTATGCCCACTACGGTCTGTCATATATTTTTAACTCTTTAACTTCATCCCTAGGTCCAACCTAAATGCTTTTGAAGATACTGTCCCCACCATCCCCTTTCCCCCAAAACACTGGAGCATGGAATAAAAGATAAAAAATCTCAAGGGAAATAATGAAAAAAAGGGAAGAAAAAGACATAGCAGTTATGGCCTCAAGCTATACTATAAAGCAGAGATCATCAAAACAATTTTGTATTGGTTAAAAAGCAAAAGGGTCTATAGAACATAGTACTTATATAATATATAGAAGCAAATAGATCTACTTCTATTTTTAACCTCCTATTCTTTTAATTTAGATTTCTAATTTTGACTTTGTTTAGCTCTTTCTGAATGAATTGCTTCGTATGTATGCATGATTATTAGATTGCAAATCGGGATGAGAAGACATATCTAGCTTTTGATTACAGTGTACTTTCCAAAGTGAATCCACTGTCTTTGATCCTAAATTCTTCTTAGTGATTCAATTTCTTCTGTCTTCTTGGAAATTCAAGCTTGAAGATATACATGGTCAAATTTTTCATCCCTTAGTCACTGTTTTTTAAAGACATTATTTTATTTTATTTTCCCCAATGATATGTGAAGACAACTTTTAGCACTGGATTTTTAGTTGCAGATTTTTCTCCCTTATTCCATCTTTCTCCTCCTGTCTCCCTAAAATGGTAGGCTATTTGACATAGGTTACACATGTACTATCATGTAAAACATATTTTCATATTAGTCACAGTTGTGAAAGAAGAAAAATATCAAATAAAAAGAAAACCATGACAAATAATAAAGTAAATAAAAAAGTATGCTTCTATCTACATTCAGAGTCCATAAGTTTTTCTGTATGTGGATATCATTTTCCTTCATTAGTCCTTTCTATTTGTCTTGGATTATTGTGTTGCTGAGAAGAGTTGAGTCATTCATAGTTGATCATCACACAATGTTGCTCATATTGTGTACAATCTTTTCCTGGGTCTGCTCATTTCACTTTTCATCAGTTTATATAAATCTTTCCAGATTGTTTTCTTTTTCTGAAATCCATCTGTTCATCATTCCTTATTGCACAATAGTTTTCCATCACACCCATATATCACAGGTTGTTCAGCTATTCCTCAATTGATCGCCATGTCCTAAAATTCTAATATTTTACCACCACAAAAGGTGCTGCTATAAATATACCTGCACATGTAGGTCCTTTCCCCTTTTTTATGTTCCCTTTGGGATACAGACCAAGCAGTGGTATTGCTGGATCAAAGGGTATGACAGTTTGGTTGTCCTTCAGACAGAGTTCCAAATTGCTCTCCAGACAGCTTGGAACACAGTGTAGTATTTAATTTATGGACTTTCTTGAAATGGAAATGTATTGCTGTATATTTTGAATCCTCTCTTACATTGTGCTGTGCACATGGAAATGCTTTTTTTCCCTCATTTTGTATTTAAGTTTTAGTATTTACATTTATAATATATTTATTTTTCTTTTCTTATGTATTTGATTTAGTATTAAAGTTTAAAATGAATTTTACGGGGCAGCTAGGTGGTGCAGTGAATAGAGCACTGGCCCTGGAGTCAGGAGGACCTTAGTTCAAGTCTGACCTCAGACACTTGACACAAAAACTAGCCATGTGACCTTGGGCAAGTCACTTAACCCCAATTGCCCTCCAAAAAACAAAGCAAAAAAAATGAATTTCAAAAGCAAAACAAAAACAAATTGCTCTCCAGAATGGTTGGATTAATTCCCAAATCTACCAACAGTGCATTAGTATCCCAATTTTCCCATATCTTCTCCAATGTTTATCATTTTCTTTCTTTTAATTAGGTGATTTGATAGGTGTGAGGTGGTACTTCAGAGTTTAATTTGCATTTCTCTAATCAAAGGTGATTTAGAGCACTTCTTCATATTCTTATAGATAGTTTTGATTTTTTCATCTGAAAACTGTATGTTCATATTCTTTGACCATCTATCATTTGACTTGTTTTCTTTTACATTTAACTCAGGTCTCTATATATTTGAGAAATGATGCCTTTATCAGAGACACTTGCTGTAAACATTGCTTTCCAGCTTCCTGCTTTCCTTCTAATCTTGGTTGGATTGGTTTTGTGTGTTCAAATGCTTTATAATTTAATATATTCAAAATTATCTATTTTACATTTCATAATCATCTCTATCTCTTGTTTGGTCACGAACATAGAACTCACTTAACTTCTTTAATAATTTAGATGCTATACCACTTGGTGCATACATGTTTAGTCTTGATATTACTTCATTGTGTATCATACTTTTTTAGCAAGATGTAGTTTCCTTCCTTATCCCTTTTAATTAAGTCTATGTTTGCTTTCACTTTGTCTGAAATCAGGGTTGCTGTCCCTGCTTTTTTTTTTTTTTACTCCAGCTGAAGCACAATAGATTCTGCTCAGATTCCTTACCTTTACTCTGTGTGTGTTGCTCTGCTTCAAATGTGTTTCTTGTGTTTTTGATTCACTCTGCTATCCATTTGTTTTATGGGACAGTTCATCCCATTCACATTTACATTTATGATTACTAACTGTTTATTTCCCTCCATCCTATTTTTCCTCCTAATTTGTCCTCTCTCTTTCACTCTTTCCCTCCTGAACAATGTTTTGCTTCTGTCTACTGCCCCTCCCATCTGCCTACCCTCTTTTCTGTCAGTTACCCACCTCCTCCTTTACATAATCTCCCCTCCTGCTTTTCTGTTGGGTAAGATAGATTTCTATATTCAACTGACTGTGCATATTATTCCCCCTTTGAGTTAATACTGATGAGAAGAAAGTTCAAGTGATGTCCATCACCCCCTTCCCATCTTTCCCTTCATTGTAAGAGGTTTTTCACCCCTTTTCACATGAAATAATTTAACACATTGTGCCTCTTCCTTTCTTCTGCACCCAGTGTATTTATCTTTCTCATCTGTTTATTTTTTTATGTGAATCCCTCAAATTTGCTTAATACCCCACCTTCTGTCTATGTATATTCTTTCAAGTTTAGTGGTATAGTTTTTAAGAAGTATAAGTATCACCCTCCTGCCCCACTCTGTAGTAGCTGAACCCAGGGGTTTCCCCCAGGTATGCACATGACCACCCAAGCTCCAGCTTAGGCTATAGCTAGTCTCAAGGATCTGCCTATGCCAACCTGGTGGTTTCCCAGCCCCCCACCTCCACATGACTGTAGGCATGTCATGGCCCTCGTACCTGAAATGGTCACAGCCAGCATGGGAGCCATGCTGATGGGGGTAGACGTGGTGCACAGGGACTACCAACCCAATCTGACCATACCTGAAGTTCCTCCAATAGAAGGTAACTCAAAACAGAGCTTCTGGGATTGAAAACCAGACAAGAGCAAGATCAGATTTCTCAGCAGCAGTGATCTACGGGATCAGCATGTAACATAGGGACTCTTACTCCATTTTTATACATTTGGACAGTCATTTTGCTTGTTCCGGTGTACTCAGGGTTCTCCATGAACATCAATGAATTCTCCTATAATTGTGGCTTGACATGTGTGAACTGAGGATTGTTTGAATGAACTCTCCTGAGCATTTGGAATGTAGTTTGGGAGCTATATAATTTGGTTCTGGATATAATACAAATTACATGTAAAACATTTTGGAATTAAAACTCTTGTGTTGACTTCTCAGTTAAAAAAAAAATTACCAACATCATTTTCCCATGTAGGGATATAAACAGTTCATCTTCTTTGATTCTCTTATATTTTCTTTTTCCTTTTCCCCTTTTTAGGCTTCCCTTAGGTCTTTATATTGGAGATCAATTTTTTTTTGTTCAATTCTCGTCTTTTCCTAATGAAAGACTGAAATCCTTCCATTTCATTCAATGACTATTTTCCCCGCTCCACCTTGGAGTATTATGCTTAATTTCACTGGGTAGGCGAGTGATTCTCAGTTGTAGTCCTAGCTCCTTTACCTTCTGGAATATCAAGTTCCAGAGCTCTGATCCTTTAATGTTACACTGCTAAGTCCTATGTAATCCTTATTGTGGCTATTTGATATTTGAACTCTTTCTTTCTGGCCACTTGCAGTATTTTTTCCTTGACCTGATAGCTCTATAATTTGGCTATAATGGTCCTTGGAGTTTTTATTTGGGGACCTCTTTCCTCAGGTGATCAGTGTATTCTTTCAATGCCTATTTTACCCTCTGGTTCCAGGGCATCAGGACAGTTTTCCTTGATAATCTCTTGAAAAATGCTGGCCAGGTCCTCCTTTTGATTATTGTTTTCAGGTAGTCCAATGATTCTGACATTGTTTCTCCTGGATTTATTTTCCAGGTCAGTTGTTTTTCCAATGAGGTATTTTACATTTTCTTCTATTTTTTTTTTCATTCTCTTGAGTTTATTTGATTGATTCCCCTAGTCTCATAGAGTCATTGCACAGTTGTTACTTTTTTTTTTGCCTTTTTTTTCCCTGGGAGGGCAATTGGGGTTAAGTGACTTGCCCAAGGTCACACGGCTAGTTTTTGTGTTAAGTGTCTGAGGCCGGATTTGAACTCAGGTCCTCCTGACTCCAGGGCCAGTGCTCTATTCACTGTACCATCTAGCCGCCCCACAGTTGTAACTTTTAAGGTGTTGTTTTCCTCAGTTCCATTTAACTCATTCAACTTTTTAGGCAATTGTTTTCTTTTTCCAAGGTATTGACTTTTTTCATAATTCTTGTGTGTCACTCTCATTTCTTTTCCCATTTTTTCTTCTACCTCTCTTATATGATTTTTAGACTCCTTTTTGAGTTCTTCCATGAGTTCTTTCTGAGCTTGAGATCACTTCCTATTTTTCTTTGGAGTTTTCCCCATAGATATTTGGATATTGTTGTTTTCTTCTGAGTTTGTGTTTTAATCTTCCCTGTCACCATAGTAACTTTCTTAGGTCAGATTTTTTCCAGTATTTTTAGCTCATCTCATTTGGCCTTGTCCCTTTCTTTTAAATTTGAGTTGTGCTCCCAGGGCAGAAGAGGCACAATCTCAGACTTTTTGTACCAGGGGTTGCAGGCCCTGGCTATTTACCTGGTGTTGCACTGATGTTGCCCTGAGGCCCACAGGGGACCCTTATGTCTGGTGCTACACTGAGGGGGTCATGTGGGGGTAGCTGGTACTGCTGAAGGCAGTAGGGGTCTGGCAATTTACCTGGTGCTGAGCTGGGGTCTTAGTGCTGGTGTCTGGAGTGTGCTGAGTCTGGTGTGGTGTTTCTGTGTTGCCTAGGGGCTGCACTGAAGCATGTGGAAGTCTGGCCAATGGAGGTTGCCTGTTTTCCTGGGGCTATGCTGAAGGCATGTGGGGGGTCCTGATGTTGGCATTTGCCTAATCCACCACACTTAGGCTCAGGATCCCCCAGCTGTTTTGCTGAGATGGGGCTTGCTGCTGGCTTGCTGGGACATTTCCTGTCCTGGACTTCATTACTGTAATGGTAATGGAATTTGAAGATCTTCCCTGCCCCTTGTATTGGCAAGCAAACAGGTACTTAGCACCCTGTTTCAAGTTCGTTAGGAAACAGAAGTGGTTAACACCTTGTTTCAGCTATTTAACCATTTAGCACCTTGTTTTGGTTCATGATTGTATCAAGTATTAAGATCCAGAACTTGTGAATCCCACAATGGGATGAACTTGCTGATGTAACAGGAAGGGGAGGAATAGAGAGGAGCTAATAACATATATGAGGGAAAGCCCAAGGTAGAGAGCCAGAACTACTGGGAGTGCAGCAATGTGGAGGCTGAGCAGCTACTGTGGGAGAGAGAGAAGAGAACTGAGAACTGAGAAGTGAGTTGAGAACTGAGAAGAGAACTGAGAAGAACTGAAAACTTCTAGGAGCAAGCAGCATGGAGGCTGAGGAGCTACCATGAGGGAGAGAGGAGGATCCTGGCTTGAGAGAGTCTGTTTTGTTTTGAAGGCTTGGGAATGTGGGTGTTCACTGCATCAGTTATGTGTTCCAACTTTGTGGTTACTGTAATGAATTTGACTTTCTGGTTTTTGAACTCAGTTTTCTGGTATTTGAATAAATGCTTTGGTTCTCTCTTCCATGAGGAAAGCCTGTTACATTTTGTCATTCACAACTACACTAGCATATTCAAAGCTGCTGTGGGTGCTATGAATATAGCATTGGTGTTACAATTTCCCATATACCCAAGTGAGACAGATCTTTCTTTCTGATCCTCCCAAGTTTCTTGAGCTAAAAGATTATTTTGGCCCATCTTTTCACTGGTTCTGCTGTTCCAGGACTTGTCTGGGGCACTATTTTATGATTGTTTGGATGTGAGTATGGGGGAGTTATAGTGATTTGCTGCTTACTCTGCTATCCCAGCACCCAGGACAATGCTTTTAATGGAGGCAGTTCCTCTTTTGTTCTCTGTTCCCCTTGGAAAAATAGTGACTCTAACAGTACATATACCACTCTTCACCCTAGGCCTTAGATGGTAGGTCTGATAGATACTAGCCTAATGCAATTTCAGTACTCTTACTTAATCCAGGAAGATTATCTGGGTCTTTAGAGAAATATAGGGGAAAACTGGAGTACTTTGTCAAGCTCTTAAATTAATAGGAAATATCTATATATATGGGAAACATAATGTTCAAGCGAGAAGAGTCATTGTACTATATAGTCAGTTACCATGTTATGCAGCTAAATAGTATAATGGATTAGTTCTTTAAGGCAGACTTGCCTTGGCACTTGATGGCAGAAAGCCTTGAATTTGAATACTTTGTTGGATTTAGTAGTTCTGAGACTCATACCATGTCACTCAACCTCTCTCAGACTAGGTTCTCCATCTGTAAAAAGGAGAATAATAATAGCACCTTACTCACAGTGTTGTTCGAGGATCAAATGACATAATATGTACAATGCTTTCCAAACCTTACCATGCTGTGTAAATAATAGCTATTACATTTGAACCGAATGTTGGTAGCTAAGACATGATTGCAGACAGAGATGTTTAGAATGTTCTTGATTTCAGGGTAAACTTCTATGGGATCTGTAATGGGCAGGGACAATAGCATAAAAGAAGCTGGGTGTGAAGACTTCCCTTGGTTGTTTCTTCATTTCAGTTGAGACAGGAAAAATCTTGTCTTCTGCCAAGCCTGGGGAGATCCAGAGAATTCCACTTCATGGCTACAGAATAGGGATTGTGAAAGAAAAGGATTCCCCTCCAGACCCCACAAAGGATTAACAGTAGTTGAGGAATGATACTATTCAGAATGTTTCAGGGCCTAAAGAAAAGGGATATGTGCTACCTCTACTGATGTGAGCTCAAGTTTAGTGTTGTGGACACTTTGGGATGTCACCTTCTGAGAAGTGTATAGAAAAAGAATAGAGGCCAAAACAGGAGTTGTATCTTGTGCTCTCAGTAGGTAGGGGTACAGGAATGAAAGGGTAACTACATGCTATAGAAAAACAGAAGGTAACAACTGCTGGAAGCCTGGCCAGCTTAACAAACTTCTATACTGGTGTTTGTGGTAACAGTTTGTGCAGTGAATGTTGCTTTTATTTGTCAAGAGTTAGGTTTAGTTCCACTGTTTTCTTCTTTCTTTCAATAAAACTTTCTCTGGATAATGTATCAGTACATTGGCATATGACACATAAATAATTCCCTTGATTTTGGGTATGGATACTATAAGCCAAAAACGCAAAAATCCCTCCAAGTGTACCTGCACCCTTTTTATCTCACAGGATAGCCACTAACACAAATCCATAAAATTCAAGATCCATGTCCTTCTTCCCAGGGAAATTTAAAGATAGGGCATCACTACATGCACCATCCCTTTTGGCCATCTTCTTTTCATTTGTTTCATTTGTTCCACATAAAGGAGAGGTAAAACAAGACAAAACACATTTCAAGATAAAATCTAGTATGATTTTAAGTCCATGTGCCACACACAACTCACATAAATTAGGCCTTTTCTCCTCTTCTAAGGACAATTTCCTTCTACTTATCAGCCCTATATTGGAAATTCTCTTTTATGTGTGATTTCATAACTTACTTAAAATGAAGGACAATACTTATTCCAAGTCATTATCTTTAAAATGCATTTTCCTTGAAGTTTATCAGATGCTGCATCAGCTTAGTTTTCAAAAAATGTTGTGTTTTCTTTTTTTGTACACAAAGAAGCATATGCTTCTTCATATACTTCATATATCTTCATATGCTTCTTCATTTACACCTTGGACCTTAGTTCACATACATGGTTCTTTTTTTTTAAGCAATCGGGGTTAAGTAACTTGCTCCAGATTACACAGCCAGGTGTTTCTGGGGGGGGTGCTAAGTGTCTGAGCCCAGATTCAATCCCCAGGTCATCCAGACACTGGAGCCGGTGCTCTTACTTGCTGTGCTACCTGGCCACCCCTATATACATGGTTCTTAAGCTTATTAAATGAAAGAAAATGTACCATGTGCTAAGGATATAGTCTTTGCCCTCATGGAAATCAGAATCTTGTTTTCTCTTAAGTATTTAATTTCCCTATTATTTTCTTGAGAAACAAAGTTCCTTGAAGTGGGTAGAAGATGGCAAAAAAGAAAGAGCTTTTCTAGATTTTTCCATCTAAAACAAATCCCTTACTTAGGTTCTACTTTCCCTTTTCCTAGAAACATGACTCACTGTGTCAAGTGAGTCTGGATATTCAATGACTGTACCAATAGAGGGAGAAATATTCCCTACAGTGAAGTACATTTTTCCAGTTATATGATTAGCCAAAAGGTGCAAAGAACACATGATTCCACTGTGCATATTATTTGGTGACTATTAGAAAGCATTTGATTCAGTAAAGAGAAAAAAAATACCTTACAACCTCTCTAAAAAGGTACCTTCCTAAGGGAAGTTAGGTGGTACAGTGGATAAAGCATAAACTCTGGAATTAGGAGGACCTGAGTTCAATTCTAGCCTCAGATACTCAACACTTAATAGCTGTGGGACCTTGTTCAAATAATTTAATAGCCAGTTCCTTGCAAAATAGATAAATAAAAAGGTGTCTTCCTTCTATATGTTAAAAATATCAAAATTTCTTGAAAGATGTAACAATAGATTTTTCATGAAGTTGTAATTATATCAAGTGAATCATAATATGCAAAGAAAAGGTCTTGACCTTAAGGAGTCCACCATCTAATGAGGGAGATAACATATGCATACCCCCTTATAAACAAGATATGTATAGGATAAACTATAGATACTCTCAGAGGAAAGGTATGAGAAGTAAGGATCAGAGGCAAAGTCTTCTTGGAAAAGTTGTGATTTTACTTGAGACCTGAAGGAAGCAGGGATCCCAGCTAAGACAAGGAAGCAGAGAATTTCAGGCAAAGGGGACAGGGAGGGAAAATACACAGAGTAGGTAGATGGGAGGCTCTTGTGTGAGGAACAGCCAGGAGGCCAGTGTCACTGGGTCACAGAATATGTGGGGGGTTGCTATAAGAAGACCGGAAATGTAGAAAGGGGCAGATTAAGAAGGGATCCAAAAGCCCAACAGAGGATTTTATATTTGAATCAGAGAGCATAAGGGCCTGTAATAAAAGGTAAAAGGGATCTACTGGTTTTGCTCAAATACAATTTCCTCCTTGAAAAATGCTTCTTAAATCCATTATGCTATGAATGATTCACCTGAGCTAATAGAAATCTTAAGGAAAATTTTCTTTTTTATTGTGAATTCAATAATCATTAACAACTAAACACTCAAGATCACAACGAACAACAGTAAAAAGGACCATACAAGAAACTTTGGACTACTACATACAGTGTGTGTTTATCTTTACATCATCTTTACTGATGTCTAGCTATCAATCTATTTACCTATGCATCTCTGTGTGTCTATTTCTATATCAATCTCTTTTGTCATCTATCTCTATCTACCTCTATCTATCTCTCTCCATCCATCCATCTATCTATCTATCTATCTATCTATCTATCTATCTATCTATCTATCTATCTATCTATCTATATATATCTATCTATCTATCTATCGTTGACCCAACAGTATCAATTTGCTGGGTTTCATCCCTTCTGCATCTCCTTTCCCTTTCTTCCTAAAATTTTTTAAATTGTAAGTGATTTTTTTTATATTTATCACTGTCCATCAACTTACCTCTCTCCTTAAGTAGACTCTCTTCCTCAAAACAAATGGTTATACTCAAACAAAGCAAATCAACATATTGAACATATCTCATTCTGTATCTCTAGTCCATGGCTACTTTATAGAGCAGTGAGGAATATGCTTCATCATTAATCTTTTGAAATCACAATTTGTTGCTACATTAGTCAAAGTTCTGAGGTCTTTCTGAATTGTCTTAGAATTTATTTATTGGGTATAATATATAAATTATTCTCCTGGTTATTCTCATTCATTGTATCATTTCATGCAAGTTGCTCCATATTTCCCTGAATCTGTCAAATTCCTCATTTCTTATGACACAATACAATTTCATTGTATTCATACATTCCAAGTTGTTTAACCATTCTCCAGTTGATGTGTACCTGTTTTGTTTTCATTTCTTTGCCACAAAAATATGCTTCTATAAATATTCTTTCTACATATGGGTCCCTTCCCTCTGTCCTTAACCACCTTGGGGAATATTGTTTCTTATTGTATTCTTAATAATCTACATCATTCTTTTCAAAGATGAACCTGTGAGTCAGAACTGTTGAAATATATACTGAGATATGTTGGGGCCAAAATAAAAAGATCTGAAGTTTGTCCTAAGCTCAAGAGACTCTTAGAATTTGCATAAGTATAACATTTGTCTTTGAAGGAGGCTTGGAGATATGAAGATATAGATGTCACAGAAAGAATGTGAAGGGACAAAGGAAATTACTTAAGTTTTAGAGTGGAATATGGTGATGGTTTATAGAATGAAGATAGGAAGAGAGAAATCTCATAAAATTCACTTTCAAGTTTTTCATCAGATAAGTTTACAAAAAGAACCCAATATTTAACTGCCAGACTGTCAACCATGTTATGTTTTTACATTCTTTAAATTCTTTAGGCATTGGGTCTCTTAAAAGATTCCTTCTTGAAAGGAAATTATTTAATATTCCATTAAGATTCCATCTCTAGATGGTCATTATTTCTACTTTATGGGTTTTTATAGACCATTCTACTGTATTAATGTAATAAGACATTCACATACTATGCCCATGACTATATTAGGAGAACACACTATTCTTTTTTTTCCCCTAGCAAGGAACACTATGTGCTTCAACAAAAATAGCCTCATTTTGTTTCTCTTGTCATGATCTAACTCTGAGTATGTCATTCACAGAAGAGTTAAGTATTCTAGAGATGTTAAAAATCACAAAATTGGAACATTTAAATATGTTATTAAAGAAGTCAAATTACCTGGTGGTGATTGGCTTATTCACCCATATCCAAATCCTCACTGTAAGCTGCTGTTGCCCACTTAGAATATGCTTTTCCAGGACTTAACCTGAAAAGGAAACAGTATTACATTAAAAAATGAGATGAAGTAAGGCTATCTTAAAACATGTTTTAAATACACTATAGGTAGAACTAGAAGTTAGACTAGTGACTTTGGAAAAGGATTTGGAATTATGTGAGAAAAATAACAAAATTACTAAGTTCTTCATATCTTTTGATTTTACAACTTGGCATATACCCAAAAGAAGTAAGAGACAGAAAGGTACAATGTGTGTGTGTGTGTGTGTGTGTGTGTGTATTGTTGTTGTTGTTGAGTCATTTCAGTTACACCTGATGTCTGATGCCATTTGGGGTTTTCTTGGCAAAGATACTGAAGTGTTTTCCCATTTTATAGATGAGAACACTGAGGCAAATAGGCTTAAATGACTTGTCCAGGGTCACACTGCTAGTGACTGAGGTCAGTTTTGAACTTAGAAAGATGAGTCTTTCTGACTCCAGACTCAGAGCTCCTATTTGCCGTGTGTGTGTGTATGTGTGCATACTATACTACTAATGCATGTCACAATTAATATATATCCATATATTCACATACACATTTATATTTGGAATATATATTTATTCATAATGGCATACATTAACAGTGCTATCTATATATGTATACATACATACATACATGGATATACATACACACATATATTCTTAGTAAAATATTCTAGTATCAAATATGAAAACAAAGCCAATTGAGTAATCACTGAAAAAATGGTATATATTATTGGATAATATTAAACAGTGAGAAATGACAAAGATGAGGAATTTAAATAAACATAAAGTGATTTGTATGAACTGATGCAACATGAAATAAGAACTAGAAGAAAAATATATGAAATCTCAACAATATCAAGCCCTATCACTTGTTGTCCTGAATTTCTGGAATGTTCTCCCTATATATCTTTGCCCCTTAGTTTTCCTGGCTTACTTCAAGACTTAACTTGAATCCTACCATCTATAAGAGAATTTTCCTAGTCTCCTATAATTTATTTATTTATTTTTTTTACATCACTGGATTTGTAATTGTATTACTTTGTTTCTTTCACCAAATGCAGATGGATGACATCATAACAATTCAGGAATATAAATTCAAGTTTCTTCAGGGAGAAAAATCTCAATGACAACTGAACTTGTAAAATACTTTTAGGTCAAATGTGATCTTAATATGTAAAATAGGTGAAGCTACTTAAGATTAATGAAAGTTATAATTATATTAGACAGAAGAAATGGTGTTAGACAATACTAATAACTAGGTTGGAAAAATACATTTTCATTTTTAGCCTACTTTTTCTTGATCACCACTGTCAAAAATGACAAAAATATAATCTTTATTTTCTTGGTTATAAAGTAGTTGAGATGCTTTTTCCCCCATCTTCTGGATTTGGAAGCTTTTCTCACTACTTTTTCTTTCACTTTTTATTCACACAATTGCTATTCAGGAGTACATTCTAAATGTTATATCCTGATGTTCATGTTCTAGACAGCAGAAGGAGACTATTCTCAGAGAAAAGAAGCAAAGAAAGTGTGGAGCTCTGTGAACTAAATTAAAGATCATTATTTATCAAACCTGATTCTCCTTCTGACTGCCACTGGTGGGGTGTAGCAAAACAAAACAATTCCAAATTTCAATTTTCATCTTGAAAAATAGCAATAACTATAATGATGCAATGCATAGGAATGTGTGAGAAATAACCAATCATGCCATAAATATAAATAGACAATAATGTATTTCTCTTAATGATGCTTTTAAGAGAGGAATGTCCAACAGATTTTTAATAATTTATCCTTCCAAAAGGCAAAAAAAAGAAATCACAGGTAACTCATTAGTCTTTGTAAGGTATCTTTTATCTTATCTTTAGAAAAGATAGTATTGGCGCAAAGTGGACTAATATCTTGGCATTTCCTTATGGCATGTCTTCAGATCTAAAAATATGCATGGTTCAAAAAGCTGCTGAACTTAGTCATACACACTGAGAAAGTCAATGGCTGTATATATAGTGCCTTCTTTTGATTTGTAACCTGGTTTTATTCTTTTGGAATCACTTATTCTCAATGTAATAATATTAAATAAGGGTAAAAAGATAAATGTTAGAAAGAATAAAAGTTAGAAAGGAAGGTAGATGGAAAAGAAATTCTTCATAAATTTATGAAAGAATATGTTTCATATGCAAACTTTTTGCACATATTCAATAATGTTCATTTCATCTTTTAATTTGACTAGATACTGATGGGTTAGGAGTAAAATTATTCCAGTGCTTTGTAAAATGACAGTGTTGCATAGTGGATCAAGATTTGGTTTCAAAATAAGGAAGAAAGACCTGCTTTAAATCTAGACTCCTGGGGTGGCCAGGTGGCTCAGCGAGTAAGAGCACTGGCCCCAGTGTCGGGATGACCTGGGGATCGAATCCGGGCTCAGATACATAGCACCACACCCAGAAATAACTGGCCATGTAACCTTGAGCAGATTACTTAACTCCAATTGCTTAAAAAAAAATGTAGACTCCTATACATACTGGCGGTAGGTGCAGTGGGATCCTGGGCAAATCCCATAACCTCTTAATGCACTCAGACAACTCTTTAAGACTACAAGTGAATGAAAATTTACTGATCTTAATTGGCAAAATAAATTTCTTCATCATGGAGGCCTCTATAATAATGAAATAATAATTTTAAACAAAACAAAAAGTACTTTGAAAAATAATAATTTCTCTAATCATATCTAGTGACTTGGGTCAGATGAATAAATTTATGGGAAAATTGAGAAGAAAAAAGAACATTATTACAACTAGAACTAAATATAATGTGATGGTTTTGATTGAACAATTACATTAATAGGACAACCAAAACAAAAATTTCAAACAGTTTTTGTCGATGTAGCAAAATACTTAAAATAGAATAAAATATATTTAAAGAGCCTAGTGGAAACACGTTTAGTTAAAATGATGTATATGTTTCAGATTACTTTAATCAATACCAACAACAGCTACCGTCATATCCTTTCAATTTGTCAAAATCTTTTCATTCTGTCAACAGTCCTTACATTATTCTATTGTCTGTGATTTATAAATTGTTAAAATAAGGTTTCAAAAGACAAATATCAGAAAAATATTTAGAAAGTTAGAGAGGTGGCAATTATTAATATATTTAAAGTAAAAAATTGTTTACTAAACACAGTATAATTGTGACACTGGACCTGGGCATTGTAGATGATAAAACAATTTGAAAACATTCTCCTTGCCTTCAATTCAATTATTCAAACAACAAGCATTTATTAAATGCCTAGTATATGCCAAGCACTGTGCTAGGCACTAGAGATATAAATGCAAAGGATGAAATAAACTCTGAGCTCTATGAGATAGAAATAAGTGTAGGATTATACAGACCACCTAGAGAGCTACAGTAAAAGGCAGCACAAAATCAAGTATGAAATAGTTTGGTGTAGACTTTTAAAGTGCTATGATTCAAAGAAAGTGGAGATAAAACTGGGTTATAGTAGCTGGAGACAGTTTTGTGGAGGAGGTTGGATATAAGCAGGTCCTTGAAGGTTTCATATTGAATGGTTATCAGAGATTAAAGATGATGAGAATAATAATGACAATAAGAATAATGGAAGACAGAACTATTACATCAAATCATAGGCTGTAAAAGTATAACACTTACTGAATACATAGTAGCCAAAATTATATATAGGAAGATTGTTATCTTTAATGGACAGTGGGATGCCAAATCTTTAGACAGAAAATATAAAGTCCAAAAATTTTGCAGAACTTAAACAAGACAATGTACAGGAATCAATACAGTATTTCTAATTTTCTCTTGCCCAAATCAGCCAATAGCTGCATGAACTATTGGTAAATGTAGCTGGTTTCCTAGATTGGAAAGAAGTGGAGCTATCCAAGGATCCCTGTTGAAAACCTTCTGCATGAAACTAGGTGGGTGTATGTTGGATATTGGTGAACAAGGACAGGGAACAGGATGGAGAATATATGTAGTATCAATATCCAGTGTGCAGTAATAATCAATAGGTAGTATTGCTGTAGTATCAATGAAGGGCTCTTTTTTTTGCATGAGGAATATTCTCCAGCAATAAGCTGATAAGAACTGTTCGTAGCCCTGTTTGTATAAAGAAAACCCCATCAGAGAGGAAGGAAGTGATCCTTTCCAGGGAAACCTACATTTTCAAGGTGCTAGTGAATCTGTTACTTACCCAACCCCCTATCTTCCATCCAAAATAGCAAAGGTTTAAATCATCAGTGCCATTTATTTTTTAAAAGTCCCTTACTATTTCAATAGCACTTCAAATCTTACTTTTTCTAGATTAATTTTTTTTCTTCTTACCTGAGGGCTACGGACTATCATTTTCAATTTTTTTCTTTTTTTGTCCAGAGAGAATATAAATGGCTGTTGAGATACCAGCAGGATTTTGAACATGTCAGGGATCTTCATCACTGGAAAAAAACTGTTAGAAAATTTCTTATTTAGTAGGCAGAGCCAAGATGGCAGAGAAAGGGTAAGGATTAGCCTGAGCTCTCCCCCAAATCTTCTAAATGCCTTTAAATAATGACTCCAAACAAATTTTAGAGCCTCAGAACCCACAAAAATGAAATAAAACAATTTTCCAGCCCAAGACAACTTAGAAAGTCAGCAGGAAAGGTCTATTGCACCAGTTGACAGAGAAGTACAGTACAGCACAAGCCATACCAGCTCAGATCAGACCCCAGAAAACTAGGAACAGACCTCAGGGTGATTGAATCAAGTTATAGCAGTGGCAGCTTCCAGGCCTCTCAGCTAACAGATGGAAAGGGGATCAGAAGGAGATATAGAGGGGTCCCTTTGCTGGCACCAGGGGCAGAACTTTATTGTATTGCCTATATTTGGATTTGGATCACAGTCCTGGGTCTTAGTTCCAGCATGAAAGGGAGCACTAACACAGCACAGTTTGAGGCCTCAGGGAAACAGGGACCCTGGTACCAGTTCCAGGACTGAAAAGAGTGCTTGTGGTGGCTTACAAACCAGTGCACAATACAGGAGATTAGTAAACACACCTCTCCCTAGATCATACAATCATGCAAGAGCCAAAATCTTTCAGGTCCCAAGAACTACCTCTGAAAATAGCTGCACAAAAAAACCTTAAGCTTGGGACAGTGTCCCGTCCTCTTAGGAAGAAGAGCCCCATTTTAGCATAGAGATAAAATTCAAGAAATAGGATGGAAAAAATGAGCAGAAAAAAAATTCTGACCACAGAAAGATAATTTGGAATTCAAAATGTGAAGAAAGGGAATGTTAAAATTGTTTTTATATGGAATTAGGAAAAATAAAATATTAAATAAGATTTTTAAAGGTTTCTCTTTTTTTTTTTTGCTTTTGGAGGGGGGAAGATAGGGCAATTGGGGTTTAGTGACTTGCCCAAGGTCACATGACTAGTTTTTTAAGTGTCTGAGGTCAGATTTGAACTCAGGTCCTCCTGACTCCAGGGCCGGTGCTCTATTCACTGTGTCACCTAGCCGTCCCAAAAGGTTTCTCTTTTAAATGAGGCCTTGAGGTATTATCATTTTATTAATAATTGGGTTAATAAGATTCTGAGTGTAGAGAAAATCTACACTCTAAGATAAACAAAGAGAAACCTCAATTTCATCCATACCTCCAGTAGCTTTGAACAAATGCCACTTGGGAATTTCCAACCTTTCCTATTCTGTGATTAAATGAGTGGCAATGATGGGAAAGAAGAGTGTGCCTAGTGAGTAAGCTATACACAAAAGCAAATTCCAGCAGGTGTAAGCAGACATGGTCTTGGGTATTTTCTTTCCATACTTTTCTGAAGGTAGGGAGAAAGTCTTTTGGCCTAGTTCTGTCAGTGCTGTACAGCAAAAGCTGCTGGTTATACAACCCAGTCTTAGCATTGATCCACAAAAGAATGAGATAACAATATTTTTAAATATGTGTAACCACATCACACACTTATAATCTCCAAGTTAAAAGAAACACAAAAGCTTTCATGGCATAGAGATCAACCAACTCACAATCATGTGGGAAAAGATGAGGTAGAGATTATCCCAAATATCCTGTCAGCCACTTGGGGGTTGCATCAAAAATGATTTCAGTGAGTCTTCAGTGAGATAAGTTTACGTTGTCAAACTTTTGTTGTTGTTGTTGCTGTTTATTTAGTCATTCAGTCATATATGACTCTTTGTAACCCCATGGATCATAACAGGCCCAGAACCTTCTATTCCTTACTATCTCCAGAAATCTTTCAAAATTCAGGTTTTTTCTTCTATGACATCTCATTCTCTGCTGTTCCCTCCTCCTTTTCCCTTCATTTTTTTCCCTTAACATTGGAGTCTCCTCCAAATAGTCCTGTTTTTTGTTTCTATGTGGCCAAAGTAAGCTTCAGCTTCAGTATTTGACCTTCCAGTGATTAGTTGTAATTAATTTCCTTAAGTATCAACTTACTTGATCTTCTTGTTTTCCAAGTTTTCTCCAGCACCACAATTTGAAAGTGTTGATTCTGTGGTGCTCAGTTTTCCTTATAGTCCATTTTTCACAATTATACATTGCTCCTGAAAAACAAACAAACAAAAAAAAACTTAGGGTTAACCATACAGATCTTTTGCCGGCAAGGTGCTGTCTCTGTTTTTTTTTTAAGTATACTGTCTAGATTTGCCATAGTTTTCCTCTCAAGAAGCAAGTATATATATTTTTAAATGCAATTTCGGTTAAGTAACTTGCTCAAGGTTACACGGCCAGGTGTTTCTGGGTGGGTGCTAAGTGTCTGAGCCCGGATTCAATCCCAGGTTATCCCAATTCTGGGACTGGTGATCTTACTCACTGTGCTACCTGGCCACCCCAAGCATATTTTAATTTAATAGCTGAAGCTACTGTCTGCAGTGATATTTGAGCTCAAGAATATAAAATCTGATACTGCTTCCATTTCTTCTCCCTCTATTTGCCAGGAAGTGGTGGGCCTAATTGCCGTGATCTTTGTTTACAATGTTAATGCCAGCTTTTAGACTCTCCTTTTTTACCCTCATTAAAAGGTTTCTTAATTCTTCATTTTTTGCCATTAGAGTTGAAACATTTGCATATCTGTGGATGCTGAAAATTCTCCTGGCATCTTTAATCCCAGCTTTTGATTCATCCAGTCTGACATTTTGCATTATGTACTCTGCATAGAAGTTAAATCAATAAGGTGGCAATACAGTCTTGTCATACTCCTTTTCTACTCTTAAACCAATCCCTTGTTCCATGTTTGGTTCTAACTGTTGCTTCTTGTTCCACATACATAAGTTCCTCAAGACATAAGTAAATGATCTGGTACTCCCAACTCTTTGAGGACTTGCCACATTTTGTTATGATCCACATAGTCAAAGACTTTAGTATAATCAATAAAACAGAAGTAGATATTTTTCTATAACTCCCTTATTTTCCATAATCCAGTGAATGTTGGCAATTTGGCCTCTATTTCTGCTGCCTCTTTGGAAGCCATCCTGTACTTCTGCTAATTTTTAGTTCATATATTACTGAAGTCTACCTTGCAAAATCTTTTTATGCATCTATAAAAATATATTATTTTGTCCCCTTTTAGTAGCCTGCAGAATATTAGGCAAGAGTGAATAATAACAGAATACTGACTTTACCTGTGACTGTTTCTAACTGAATTTCATAGAAATAGATCAGATGAGATGATGACAAAATAGTAATAATATTAATGAAACACCAGGTTTATTACACAAAAAATCAATAAACATTTATAAGAAAACAATATATTGACTGAAGAGTTGAAAGAATATACCAGAACATCCCAAAGTAAAGAACATTTATTATCAATTTAATAATTATCCAACAAGTTGTCTGAAAGCATTGTAACATTTAAGATGTCATTGCTGATTTTTACAAAGTCTTTGACTTAGGACTTTTCAGTGCTTATTCATATATTGAAAATACATAAAATAGACAAAAGTGTGTGCAGAGAATGTTGGAGTATTTGCTGTCTATGTGAAAATGTGTGTTCAATTTAAAATGTACTACTGAGGCGGCCAGGTGGCGCAGTGAGTAAGAGTGCCAGCCCCGGCGTCGGGAGACCCGGGATTGGTTCCGGCCTCAGATACTTGGCATCCACACAAAATAACTGGCCGTGTAACCTTGAGCAAGTTACATAACCCCAATTGCTTAAAATAAATAAATAAATAAATGGATGAACAAACAAACAAACAAATAAATAAAATGTGCTACTAACATAGTGGAAAGAGCTTTAGCCCCGGAGTAAGGAAGGCCTGAGTATAAATTGAACTTTAGATACTTCCTAGCTGTGGAGCCCTAGGAAAGTCACTCAACCCTCACCTCTTTCTCATATGCAAAATGAGTTGGAAAAAAAATGGCCAACCACTCTAGTATCTTTGCTAAATGGAGTCACAAAAGGAAGGCATGATTGAATTGATTCAATAACAACAACCAACATTGTAATGTCAGGAACAATTAAAATTAGACATGACATTTTCCAAGAAGATAGTTTAAGTCCATTATGTTTCTGCCTTGCCTTAAATATTTTATAATCTCTCCTATATAGAACTAAGAATGGCTTCCAATATAGAGTAGCTAAATCAAAACAATGATACCAAAATGTCATTTACTTTCAGAGAGTGTAAAAATAAAAACGTGTGCAAAATAAATAGAAACTGAAGACCCTGATTTTGAATCCAGAAAGCAAATTAAACCAGTGGAAAATGGTGACACAAATACCTTGGTGTTCAGCAGGCTGTAATGTAATGTCAAGGAAAGGCAACTTCCCAGGTTCAAAATACCAGCATAGGTGCTCTCCATTTTATTCAGTGACCAATCAAGAACAGAGAAGATCAAAACATGACATCATTCCAAATACAGCATTTACTAAATGTGATTAAATAATCTCCAAGTACTACCCCACCCCAGGACCATCCAATAATTCAATCAATTACAAAGTCTCTGTTCTAAATAC
Organism: Petaurus breviceps papuanus; assembly: GCF_028583685.1. Lineage (NCBI taxonomy): Eukaryota > Metazoa > Chordata > Mammalia > Diprotodontia > Petauridae > Petaurus > Petaurus breviceps. The sequence goes on from NW_027185698.1 coordinate 10,902,464, forward strand.
TTCTCCACCCCTAGGCTATACCTTAATTAAGTCCACCACAAAGCCCCTCTTCTCAAATGGAGATTAGTTTCCAAACATAAGGTCAAAAGTTCCCCACCCCTGGATCACAATTGAATCTACCCCAGAGTTACATCAAGTTTAAACACAGCACTTAATACCCAAATGGAGGTCTTTTCTTCATCTTGACACGAGGCAAATTCTCAGCAATCTTAGTTCCTGGGGAGACAAGGCTTAGCAAGGCCATAAGATACATTGCCAGTCCCTTCATGAATTCATCCTCTGTCTGTAGAACAGTCCTAGAACCCCTGAACACATTAGCAAAGCCCTCTCCCAGGATTTCTGTAAACATACAACAAGAAAATCCTTCTTCAGGGCTTCTGAACCAACAGGAAGGCTCCCAGACCCCTGCAACAACAGCACTGTCCTTCACCAGTGGACAGTATTCACTCTGTCTGCAGGACAATCTCCAGACCCCTGCAACAACAGCACTGTCCTTCACCAGTGGACAGTATTCACTCTCTGTCTGCAGGACAGTCTCAGGGCTTCTTAGCGAACAGCCAGGTTCCAGGACTTCTTCAACAAAAGGACTGTCTTTCACCAGTGGACAAATCTGGCAAAATAACATCAAAACAGACAGACAAAGTACCAGCAAAACAGCCATGTCTCCTCAGTCCTTGGCAGCTCAGGGGGCAGGTCTCAAAAGTCCAGGGCAATTCAAAGCGGCCACCAGCAATTCTCTTAGTCTCTCTCTCTCTCCACGAAGTGCTGCTTCCAAAAAGATCTTCTGCCTCTCTCTTGTCTCTCCAAATCTACCTCACCAGCTCCTCCCAGTTCAGGACTTTCTTTTCACATCAACAAGTCCATCCCACAGGTGGGATTAACAAGCTCTGGGTTTTAACACAATCAATTTGAAAACCAAGCCCAATACAGGGGAATCTCCACATTCCATTACTATCACACAGGCAAGACCTTTTTAGAGTACGACTATCAAGAAGAATGCTATGACTGTATGTAAAGAGCTCTACAGGAGTTCTGAAATGAAATCTCAGTGAGAACAAAAATAAATACTATTATAACATTATTGTTGTTGTTGATATTATTAATATAACTAAGAATAATAGTTTGCATTTGCAAACTAATTTAAATTTTACCAAGCATTTTATGTATATTGCCTCATTTGATCTTCCTAAAAACCCTAGATGATAGTACCACAGGTCTTACATTCTCTATATTGAGTATGATAAAATTTATTGTTCAGAGAGATATTAATTTTGCTTATACACAGTGTAAGAAATGGTATTCAAAATGAGATCTCTCATCTCAGGGAAATCCTATAAACAGGGTATAGTTGAACTTCACCATGGCATTTAGTAAATTCTCTTGTGAGATTTGTATGGGCCAGATATAGAAAAAGTTAGGAAGATTTACAGTGAAACCCTGAAAAAGTGATTAATATATTGATGCTAACCCAGGACAATGCCCCAGGACTTTGTGACCTTTTAATAGTCAACATTTCATCATTTTCCTTTGATGAAGTTATATCATGCTTATCAAACTGGGTGGTCACACAAAGCTAGGAGGGATAGCTAACATTTGAGTGATAGATTCGGGGTCCAAAACAGATTTGACTAGGGAAGGATCATGGTCCTAATCTAATAATCTATATAATTGGGGTATTTATAAAATCTTACATTTGGGTTAAGAATGTGTCTAAATATGAGATGTATTTGAAATGTAATTCATAGGAAAAATACCTTAGGGGATTTTAATACAAACTCTATATTAATCAATATTATGACCTGACAGCAAAAAAGGTTAATGTGGGATGCATTCATGGTGATTTTTTTCTTTTCTGGAAAGAGAACAAGCTCAATTTACTATGCTATTATCAGACAATATCTGTTGTATTGTCTTCAGTTCTGGGCACCACATTTTAAAAAGGTTTTTGACAAGAAAGGCTCATGGCCATGTAGAATAGGGCAACTAATAATGGGGAATTTTCAACTATATTCTATGAGTACTGAATGAAAGGAAGAGAAGAGAAGGATTAGGGAGGATGTAATAGGTCTATCTTCAAGTAGTTGACAACCATTATCCTTCCTTCCTTCCTTCCTTCCTTCCTTCCTTCCTTCCTTCCTTCCTTCTTTCCTTCCTTCCTTCTTGCCTTTTTTCCTTCTGCTCTCTCTTTTTCCCTGTCTCTCTGTTTATTCATTCATTCGTTTGTTCATTTCATTATTTTTGCTTGAATCCACAGAGCAAAATGAAGAACAAAGGGTAGCACCTGTAGAATATATCTCATTTTACCATAAGGAAGAACTTACTAAAAATCAACTTTCCAAAATTGGAATAGGTTACCCCAGAGTGGATTGTTCATCTATAGGTTCAGAGTCGAAAGTCTTAATATAGATATGGATTAGGTCAGAGGGCCTCTGAAATTCTTCCCAATTCTCAGATTCTATGAATCACTCTATGAAACTAGTTTTGAATGACATCAATATAGTCTGACTAAGAGCATTCACAACTGCTGTTTATAGTTGGTCAACCACAAGGAGAGGAAGAATCTTTGAACTGGCTTCTGAGCCAGAACTGAAATTACTTACAAAAGACAATAACTAGCGAGGGGTTTTCTGTTGCCTGCCTTTTTGGGATCAGGCAAAGTGAGGCTGTTATAAGAATCTATGTAGGGAGAAAGGACTTAAGACTTAATCTACCTATCTAGCCCCAGACATGGCCAGAAAACATGGGCCTTCTGTTCTTTGTCTTTCTTCTTTCCTTTTTTATGTGAAGAAGACAGTGTTGAGTTAGTGAGCTATGAAATGTCCCGTAATTCTACTGTTGGGAGTACAAACCAGTATTCTATGAACCAAAGACTTGAGCAACATCCCGAGGCATCTGTGTGCTATGTCAGACCTGGTGCTATCTCAGATTCTATTTCAGTAGTTATGTCACATTTGGAATTGAATTAGATAAGCAAACGTTTTGTAGAAAACTGCTTTCATCAGAGCCGATTCTCCAGGGGGTATTAAGTTGGCAAAGGAAAGGATATGTTCTCTAACATTGGAGGGAAATATTTTACTTATATTGTTGCAATATCTTCTTAACAAATATCCTTTTGTAAAAGCTGATTGTTATTAATTGATTAAACAACACAAGGACAATACTAGCAAATGTTGTGGAATATACAATGAATGGAGATTGAGTTAACTGCAATAGTAAAGAGTCACCCTAACCCTTAGATTCTAGAGGTACTCCTAGAATTCCAAGAGGGACATATAACTTTGTTTGGGGGGACCTGATCCATCAATGTGAAATAGGCACACTGAAAAAGACCAGTCCTCGAGGAACTTAAATTTTTCTAGAACACTAGAGTTTATTCCCTAAAAACTTAAGCAATGAGTAGTGCTCACATAAAGGAGAAAAATAAAAGTGAGAATATTCCTAGTAAGAACTCATTGATAAATATGTACTGTGAGCTATGAATATGAAATATTTTTATGTTTTTATTTTCTATATAATTGCATTTAATTAAAAGAAGTTGATAAGGTGACATGGTTTTCTCAATATGATGCTCAATATTTTTTAGAAGGAATTTTAAATTACTGCTTTCCTATGTCAAAATTGAGTGAAAATGTTTCTAACTGAAGAGCTCAGGGCTTGGAAAAGAGTAAATAATTCTACAAATATTGATTCTCACAGTTTTCCCTGTGAGAAATAATCCTTCTTATTTCAAGTATGAGTGTGAGAAGAGGTGCTAGGTCAGCAATGCAAATGCTAGTGTAGCATACTTGTTTCACACCCATGGAGCAAGGAGATTAGCTGCTTCCTCCTGGGGGAGAAAAGAGTATTCTTCTGGAAAAATTTACTCACTATTCCACTTAACTGCATGCTTTCATGGGCCTAAAGTCAATAATGTATCTTCATTTTGGATATAGTACATTCTCAGACTCAAATAAATTAGGAGGCATAGTGCTTCTTCCTTCTCATGTCCTCTCATCAAAGAGAGGTCACTATTCAATGTCCTCAACTCAGACATTGGGAATAGGAGACTTTTAAGTATGCATTAGGTTTCAAAAGAGATTTTTCATGAAACTTTTTCACCTCCAGGAAAGCAATGCCTGAAAGGGAAAGGAGGAAGAGAGGGAAACTAATGTTGAAAGTAGAATAGGGCAGTGTAGAGTTCTAGAATTAGATACAAGAAGAGCTAAATTCAAATTCCCTAGCAGATACTTAAGTTATAGTCACTTAAACTTTCTGTCCCTCAGTTTCCCCATAAGTAAAACCTTAAGAACAAGAAAATGGCTTGCAAAGTGCTTTACCAGTATTATTTTATTTAATTCTCATGACAATAGTGTGAGGGAGGTCCAATATATTATTTAGCCCCATTTTATCAAACGCAGGAATCAAACTCATGCCTTCCTATCTCTATATCTGGCCCTCTATTCACTGTGTCACTTAAGAGTTTTACCTAGATGACATTTGGATTCTTTCTAACACTGTGATCCCCTGATTCTATGTTACTTGTTTTAGAAATAAAAAATTTGTATTCAGATCCAGCCTATTAAGCTCTGTGAATTTGGCCCATGCAAAAAAATTAAATTTCATGGGATCAAATGGAATTGTTAGAGGGCTTTAGAAGGATGTCTGATTTGATGGGGCTATTGGACAAAGCAAAAGTAAAGAAACACTACAGCATAGATAAAAATGTGGAGGATTTCTAAATTCTATGCATCAGAGAACATTTATTTGAAATACATATTCCTTTGTGTAAAGATAAAAATTTCAATTGTGTCGATTCTGTTTCATAGCTAGTGGTGTCAAACTCAAATAGAAACAGTGGCCACCAATCAGGACGCATGGATACCTGCGAGATGAAAAATTACATTATTTAAAAATGTAACATTACCTGTTTTATTGCATTTTTATTTTGTTAATTATTTCCCACTTACATGTTAATCTTGTTCAGGATGCACTCAAGAGTGTTTTGTGGACTGCATAAGGTCTGCGTGTTTCATGTTTGACACCTCTGAGCCTCACTGTTGATATACTCTCTGTTGAACAACAAGCGCAGGAATCTTTTCATTATTCTTTCTATCTCCAGCCCTTGGCACAATATCTGGCACATAATAAAGACTTAGACTGAGTTCTCCTCAATGGGCATATTATTCCAAGGAGAGTAGAACTTCAAGAAAAAAAAAGAAAACTATTAGGTCATCCCAGAGACAAATTGATTATGGGGAAAATAAATTACAACATCAAATCAAATAAAAGATACATGTAATATATGGAATTATATAAAAGTATTCAAAGCCTGCCAGAAATTTAATCATGAAATTAAAAAGAGAGCAAGCACTAATTTCATAATCAATACACTGAACCATTTCATCGCATATCCAATGTAGGTAAAATGCTTTAATAATGGCCATTATAGTAAAATACATCAGTATTTTCATTTTGGTGAACTCCAAAGTCACTATATAAATGTCTAATGAAAGAAAGAATGGGCTTGATTCCCCTCTGCATGCTGTTGCTTGTGAATCCCATAAAAATGATAAGCTGAGTAGCTGAACCCATCTCTTCTCAAGGTATTTTGTTTGTTTTTGTTTTCTGGTAAGGGGAGAGAATAACATCTCCCTGGCCCCTTTCTGAGAGCAACTCTTCATGTTCACAGTTCCTGGCCAATATGGACTCTTTCAGCTATTCTTTAATGTGTATAGGAAATCATGGCCAGCACAGGTAGATCCTGCAAAGAATTCTGTGGAAGACAACATAACCTAGCTCCCCAGTCCATGGAGGCTCAGTATGGAAAAGAGAGAAATAACAAAAGAAATGTCTGATAAATTTATTTGATGATTTATGGTTTTAAAGGGCTTCAGAAACAGCATTAATTAGAGCATTAAATTGTTTATGATACCTCAATCTTGTTTTTTTCCCATATATTATGGTTATCTTCTGTGTTCTAGCACCACAAGTACTAAAGTGAAGAGATTCATTTCAGTCTCTCTTCCACTTGATACTCCTTCACATACCTGAAGAGATCTTTCATGTGTCTTTTGAGCCTTTGTTATAACATGCTTGATATCTTCAACCAATCATCATATGATATAGATTCAAGTCTCTTCACCTTTCTGGGTGCCTTCCTCTGAACACCATTAAGCTTATGAATGTTCTTCTTAAATAATAGTGTCCAGTATTGAACACAGTGCTCCAAAAGAGGCTTAAAAAGGGCAGAGAGGGGCGGCCTGGTAGCACGAGTAAGAGCACCGGCTCCAGTGTTGGAATGACTTGGAGATCGAATCCTGGGCTCAGACACTTAGCACCTATCCAGAAACACCTGGCCGTGTAACCTTGAGCAAGTTACTTAACCCCGATTGCTTAGGGGTGGCCAGGTGGCTCAGCGAGTAAGATCACCGGCTCCAGTGTCGGGATGACCTGGATCAAATCCGGCCTCAGATACTCAGCACCACACCTAGAAATAACTGGCCGTGTAACCTTGAGCAAGTTACTTAACCCCGATTGCTTTAAAAAAAAAAAATAAAAAGGGCAGAGAGTAGTGTATATCACCTTCTTGTTCCTAGATGTTGTGCCTCTGCTAATGTAGAATATGGTTGCACTAGGTTTTTTGGCTATCATGTCATACTACTACTTTTTTACCTGCAGCCCACTAAAACCTATAGACTGAATTCTCTGAACTTGAATCTGTTAGGTGAATTGAACCAGTGATTCAAAGTAATATTCCAAATACCTTGATCTTCTCCAGACAAGACATGTTAAGTAAGCATAAGGCAAAAGAAAAAGAAAATTGAGACTCTCTCTCTCTCTTTCTCTCTGTATGTATATATATATATATATATATATACACACACACACACATATATATATATATTATGTATATATATAGAGAAATAAAATTAACAAATCATTTAGAATTCTGAAATCAAACCTTACTAGAATGAACTCAACTAGATACATTAGTAGTTCTCTAATATCATTCCTAATGTGTGCTTTTTGAAATGTTTGAATGGATGGTCACTAAATAGTGACCAAAGAAAAACATATAAAGCATTATTGAAACATAGGACTTGTCACCACATGACTACTATAGAAAAATTATCTTCTCATAAAAAATGACAAAAAGTATTGATATTTTGAGAGAACATGATAAACATTTAAAATTAGCAGAAATAGTTTGAGGGAAAAAAATAGTCACCAGTTCACAAAACAATGTTAAAATTTGAGAATAGGTCTATGTCACCAGATTTGTCAAATATAATTTGAGTGATTTACCTCCAGATTGAGCCTATGAAATGGTTAAAAACCAAGAGTGGAATTAAATCTCTCTATTGAAGACATACATATGAACTCACCCAATAATATGTCTACCGAGAAAGGATGAACATATGGCTGAATCATGTAAATTTGTATATAGAAACATAAAGGCTGTGATAGTGATTCAGGATCTGGTCATCCTCACCAGGAATTTCAAAGAAATTATATTTAAGGAGACTGGAGTCATTGATCAATGCAGAATGTGGAAGGAAATTATGTAAAGAATGCAAATCATCACTGCTGGTTGCAGAAAATCAGCACTTAGTAAGACATCACCTGATGGATAGAATTATGCATTAGAAAGTAGCTATTTTTCAACAACAGACAAGAATTTCCCATAGTATAAAAACAAAACATAAAATACCCTTTGGAATTCAAGAAATACATTTGTACTAGAATGGAGCCAATTTCTTTGACAAAATTATTACTCAATGTATGGACATAAAATTTATCAATTAAAATGTAAGAACAATTGTTTAATAGATGCTACCATACTAAATACTCATAATATGAAACATACATGAAAAAAATGAACAAAAACCCCTTTCAAAATACATCCACTTAGTAGAAAAAATCAAAATCATGTGTGATAAGGAAAACAACATACCTATATATTTATTCACTACTGTAGTTATTCTGAAGATATTTAACTGAATATACTGAAGGTAATTCTAATTTCCAAATGTTTTACTTCATTACAATACATTATATTGTGGTGATTTTTATGTCTGTGTGTGTGTGGTTTCTCAATTCTACTTTTTTCATTCTTTATCATTTTGTACAAATTTTTCTCTTGATTTCCACGTTTCTAATATTCATCACCTCTTCCCCCATATAGACATTTTCTCTCTATAACATTTCATAACACTTTTATCTATTTCCATATAATATCAGAGTATTTGAACTACACTTACCTGTGTATGTTTCATATCCTTTCTAATAGTTCAAAAGGTCCAAGATTTCAACGGTATACATTCTATCTACTTGTACTAATGCAAACACGACCTCCTAATTAAAAATAGTTTACATAATCACAATTATGGAACAATCAACATGCTTATCACTGTTGTCTACAGATATCCAGGACACTCCATAATTTCCCTGTCTGGCTCGTAATTTTTCTTTCCTCCTTCAAAATACCAACTTCCCTGTTCCTCAACTTTCATTTCCCATGAATCCATCACAGACATGGTTGTACCTTTAATTTTGTCAACACTCACAATTATTCCACATCAATGTCCATAAATTTTGAAATTCCTTTATCTGATCATGTCAGTATCATTCTACCTCTCTTTATGCATTTGTAAGGGTTATGGGATTTAAAGATCTCCCATGCCCCATGGACGTGCTGACATAGCAGAGCAAGAGAAAGTGAAAAGCCGAGCTAACGGTCCTGCGGTTGGCAGTTGGCGGCGGTTGCCTTTTTTTTTTTTTTAGTTAGGACTCCTGCTGAGGACTGCCAGGGGCCGGAGCTGCTGGGAGCGCTCTTCGAGCACGCTGGGTGGTTGCTGTGAGTGGGGAGAGGAGGACCTTTGCCTGAGGTAGCCTGTTCTGTTTTAAAGGCTTGAGAATGTGGGTGCTTTCTACTTTATCTACCTGTGCCAATGTCATAACTACTCTGATGGCTTTCACTTTCTGGTTTTGGGACTCAGTCTTTTGGTAATTTAATAAATTTTCTAGTTTATTTCCCCATATGGCAAACCTGACGTATTTTGTGATGGATAATTATATCAGCATATTTGTAATCTCTATAGGCATTGTGAATATGGCATTGCTGATACAGCATTGCACCACCAAACCCTGTTCTTTCTAATTTTTGTCCTCAACCACCAATTTCTCCACTTTTCAGTTCTTTCCCATACCATCTCTGCCCTAGCTATAGTCTCTACCCTTTTCCATCTTGACCCACTGGTGAACTGGGGTACAAGTTTATATTGTCCATTTCTCTTGAATCCCTTAACCCTTTTATCTTTTATATCTTGCTCTACAAAATCCCAGTTTTTCCTTTACTCTAACCAGAGGCATCTTTTGTTCCTGCTCACATGCTACTGAGTAAAACTGGGTCTACTTATGTTACATAATCTCCTCTGGGCTCTCACTGTAGCAAGGCAATCCTTTTAGACCTTCCTAAATGATTCACTTTCCCATTCATCACATCAGCTTTTTAAACCATTTCATCTCTTCTCAAAGCTCCCATAAATCCTCTCCTCTCATCCTCTCAAAGAAGTACCTCGTCTCATATTTCATTGAAAAAAAATTGAGGCTATTCTCAGAGATATCCTTGTCTCTGTTTCTCATCTCACATCACTCATGTGATTTCTGCAACTACCTCCTACTTCAACATTATTTCACATGAAGAGGTAGCACTTTTCCTTACAGTCTAGCTCTCTAAATGCAAAAGCAATTCTTTCCCATTCAGTGTCCTCTAGCAGACTTCCCCCTCTATCACCCCTACTCTTTAGCTAATCTTGCTACTGACTGCTTCACTACTACCTACAAACATTTCCATTTCTCCCCCATCCTCAAAATAGTTCTCACATGATCCAACCATCCTTACTAGGTAATGTCTAATATTTCTGTTCCCTTTGGGGGCTAAACTCCTTGAGAATTTGACTAACATATATGCCTCTACTTCCTTTAATTTCTTTTTAACTCTTTGCAGCCTGACTTCTGACTTCATCATTCAAGTGAAACTGCTTTCTCCAAAGTTAGTAATTAATTCTTAATAAAAAAAAACACACTAAACTTTTCTCAGTCAGCATCCTACTCCTTGATGTTCTCTAGGTTTTCCTGACTCTGCTTTTAGCTGGTTCTATTCCTACCTATATGACAGCTCCTTCTTTGTTTTATTTGCTGGATCTTCATTCAGTTCATTCCCACTAAACCATGGGTGTCCCCCAAGTCTTGGTCCTGAGGATTCTCATCTCTGTTTAGACTATTTGAGTTAATGATTTCAATAGATCTCATGGTTTCAATTATCATCTTTGTGCAAATGGCTGTCACACCTACTTATATAGCTCTAACCTCTCTCCAGACCTCTAGCCTCATATCTCTTTTTGTATTTTAGACATTTCAAAATGAACATCCCCAAGAAATCTCAAACTCAACATGTCAAAAACTGAACTCATTTTCCCTCTAAATCTTCTCTCTCTTCCAAACTTTCCTATTTCTTTGATTGCTACCACTTTCCTCCCAGTCTTCCAGGCTTGGAACTTAGGTACCATCTTCTACTCTACTCTCTCTCACCCTGACATCTACTCTGTTGCCAAGCCATTTTGATTTTATCTTCATAACATCTCTTTGTACTTCCCTCTCTCTTCTAGTGCTACTCTGCTCTTAGTGAGACCCTATTCACTTCATGCCTGGACTATTGCAATAAGTTTTTGGTTGGTCTTCCTGCCTTAAGTACCTCTCCACTCCAGTCTATCCTTCACTCAGCATAGGTCATCCCATTCTGATAAACTTCAATAACTCTCTATTAGATCTCAGAGCAAATATTACAAAATCACCTATTTAGATTTTTAAAAGTCTTTCATTACATTTGGTATTTACAAGTTTCAAATATTCTTATACCTTAGCCCATTCCACATACCCTGTGATGCAATGACACTGGCATCCTTGAACTAGACACTCTTTCCAAATCTTAACATTTTCCCTAATATTCTCCATGCTTGAAATCCTTCCCTCCTTATATTTGCCTCCTGGGTTCACTGCCTTATTTCAAATCTCAGCTGAAGTCCCATCTTCTGAAAGAAATCTTTCCCAATTCTCCTGAATCTTAGATGTCTCCAGTTTTTCCTTTGTATATTTTGTTAATACACAAGTGTTTACATGTTCCTCCCCCATTATATTCCTCATGTGTGCACTCCTTGTGAGCAGGAATTTGTTTTTAATTTTTATTTTCTTTGTGTTCCAATTGCTTAGCGCAGTGCCTGGCACTGAATTGATGCTTAATACTAGTTGACTGATTGACTGACAGGAAGTACAAGGGCAATCACAAGTTATTAGATACCTTTAGGAGAGAGCAAGGGGAATGTAGTGAAAAAGAGGTTACTGAAAGAGGGAGTAGGACGTAGAAAAAAAGAATGGAATTATTAGAAACAAATTTTGCCAAATTTATCATTTTGTCAAGGATTAGCATGTAGCACTGTGGGGTGAGTGAGTGAGTGTGTGTGTTTATAGCTAAATAATTACTTATGGAATTGAAGTACTTGTTAGAATGCTTAGTATTCTAACAAGTACTGTTAGAGTTATGCAGTATAAGTATGAGAAGTTCATGAGATGAAAAATTTGTCAGATAATGCAATGAGTCAAGAGACTTATTAGAGTAAAATGACTTAAATTATGTATATTACTGAGTTACTCCCTTGAATCCCTGAAAGTAGACATCAAAGTACTGTTGAACATGAGTAAAAAAAAATTAAGTGATGTCATCGTGCTAAAGTCATTTCCAAAGATGGCATTTATGTTTATATCCTGACTTTTGCTAAACTGAGATCAAAACACTGTAAACAGAATATTTAACTCAATTTAATTAGATTTTCTAGGTCCATATGAAGAAGTTATTTTGTGTCATGGTAAAAATGTGATCAAAGCTTTCCTCCTACAGAATTCTAACCCTTAGAGTATTGTATTGCATGAATTAAGTCTTGAGACCAAGAGTACCTTTAATCTGACTAAATAAGAAGCAATTTTCCAGAACTCTGGGATGATAAGAAAAATTAATAATAACACACACACACACACACACACACACAAACACACCCCTTCTCAGATATCTCTCCTTTTTAAATTTCCAAATGAACTTTCACTTGTGGTAGCCTAGTGAAATTTATGTGATAAACAATTTAAACTTAAAAAATTATCTAGAAGCATCAGACATCGTATGATCAACGTATAATTCAAATTTGTTACATTTTTCATCTTAAGATACTATAATTAGTTTTCTGATACTTCAATTACCTTAAAATGTTTTCATGCTAGTGGGAAAAACTATGCTGCATCTCCACTAACAATTATATAATTATACCAAATAAAGTGAACATAGTGAAGTCATCTAAAATTGTTTCTTTAACGCTTACATTTGAAAAAAAAAAGAAAACAGGGAAAAATAGAATGCTTAATTCTTATTACAATTACTTCAGAAGAGGAATTTTAAACAACAACAAAACACTACTCAGCTGAATGGGGGTGGTTTTACTAGGGAGGGGATATGATGAAGTGAACCGAATGCTGAACTTGGAGAGAACTGTGGATTTGAATTCTCCTTCACAAACTTAATAGTTTTATGGTTTGGGGCAAGTCATTTAGTTATCCGAGCCTTAGTTAACTTGTGTAAAACAGAGGTGCTACTTGTAAAATCCTTTTGATAGGATTGTCCTGAGGAAAAAGCACCTTAAACGAAACATTAAATCCTATGTAAATATAAGTTGCTGCAATGGTTATTGTAACATGCTGCTACTGAGTCTAGGGATAACTAAGGCATTTAGTTTTTTAGTCACTAGGATTGCAAAAACAACTGACGTATAATCTTCCTCTCCTTCAATCACATCACAGGCAGTAAAGATGTCCTATAACTAATGTTAGGAAATCCTGAGATTTAAATACAGGTCTTTCTGGATTTTATAGCTCTTCCTTCTGCCTTTGTCTCCCATTCTCTTTGTAATTACAGTGTTTACTATTTGTGACCCCTGCCACCTTTGCTGATCTCTGCCACAGCTGGCATTAATCTGAGTAACTTTTCCTCCCTCCTCTCCTTCTCTTATCTCTGGTTTCTTCTCTCCCCTATTCCTTCTCTTCACCCTGTTCCTATCAACTTCAGTTTTGGAAAGGCAGACCTAATACAGATTTCGCTTGCCAACCAAAGCAATGCTCTTTTGGGTTGAGTGGGGATATCAGTTTAAGTGGCTATTATCTCTGGATCTTCAGATACTGGTGACTGTTTTGGTTATTGCTGATTGTTCAAAAATCATTACTTTTCTCCAAGAAACTCTATTTTCTGCTACTTTGTCATTTAGCATTCTGGTAGCTTGAAGTTGCTGGAAAGTTAGACTTCATACAGAAGTGATACTATAATTGTCATATATATATATATATATATAAACACAAATTGTGTAGTTGAATAGAATTTCTCTTATAATACTTCCTTTGAATTTGTAGTTCTAATTTGGTGTAGACTAAAGTGCAGATAAACAATCTTGTTATAATTTGTGACTAAACTAAGTTCCAAGTTCCTCATTAGGCCTAATATGATCTCTTTCAATAACCTTCTTTTTCCTCCTCTTTACTTATGTAAATCTCAAATATATTTTCCACAGAGCTGACAGAGTAACTCCTAATAGGCCCTAATGACCTCAACCATCTCCAGGATCATATGTAAACTACTATGCCCAGAATGTATAGCTCTTCACAATGCTTTTCCCCTTTCTACCTTTGCAGTTCATATACCTTACTCCCATTATGCTCCAAACATTCTAGTCTATTTGCATTACCTTACACATGACACTCAATGACTTGTTTGCGTGCTTTTGTATTGGCTACCTACCCATTCCATGCCTAGAATGTTCTTTTTTTTTTTCTCAACTGTACCTCATGGAATCCTTGAAAACTCATTTCCAGTCCAGCCACCTTCTTCTCAGGGTATTTCTTGATTGTACTGATGCAAATGTCTTCCTTCTCTAAACTACCCCATATCCCTGGTGTGCTAACTATCTTGCAGATGGAAAATTTAATATTTTCAATATAAGCATTTATATCTAAGCTAGCAATACAATCAAGGCTTGATTTATTCTTTTTTTAATTGGCTAGATTTAAAAATGTATTAATAATGCAGACAAAACTTAATTTACTTTTTTTTCCCCAGAAAGCTTGGCTGTTAAACATTTATCAACACACCTTTTCCTGTATTTCTTGCATATTTCTTTTGAATGTAAGTATGTGTATATATTTTCTTCTCCATTAAAATATAAACTTCTTGAGGGCAAGTTTTGTTTCACTTTTGATTTTGTATTCAAACTCCAGTAGCTGGTATATAGGAAGTTCTTAATATTTGCTGACTGATTGTTGGCTTTGATGGAGGTTGCCAGTTTATGAATACAAACATGGCCTACTGTAATGAGAAAGGGAATTTGAAGATCTTCCCTGTCCCTTAATAGTCTTAGGGGGCAGTTTGAAGACCTCCCCTGCTTTGAAAGTAAACTCTGCCCCCTAGTAGGCTGAATGTAATCACATGGAGCCTGTGATGGAGGGAATTTGCTAAAGGGTAGAGCAGAGCCCACAGGAAGCTGGTCAGAGCTAGCCAGATGGTGGGGGAGAGGGGACGCTCAGGCAAGGAGTCAGACTCATGAGTAGATATTGATCTTGTATTGGTTATTATGCCTTCTGAATATCTTTGGTACTATGATGGAATTAGCTTACTGTTTGGGGGATTTGATTTCCTGGTGCCTAAATAAATGCTTCAGTTCTGTCCTCTACCTAGACAATCTGTTATATTTTGCAGTTGACCATCATGTGATATTAATAGTCATTTGTAGTCATGTCTTTATCTGATCGTAAGTGCTGTAAATATTGCATTGGCGCTACACCTACATAATATTGTCACAACCATCATCACAATAATACCTTATGATATAACCAAAAATCTATTCTGATGTTTGTTGGGTCAATGATTGATAATATATGAATTATTGTTCTTATGGAACTAATTGCTTCTTATATTATTTGCTTTTTCTAATGTGTTTCTGTGAAACATTAATTGTTAAGTTGTTTATACCTATAGGTTTACAAACAGTAGTGCTTGGACTTTTTCTCCTCCAGTTTTCATAGATTTTATGTTGTCTATTTTGTAAATCTTTTTTTGTTTCTTTTCCTTTGTAGTTTTTAGTTTTGTTCTAGATTATTTGCAGTTGCTGGGATGTGTCTTTTTTTTTTAAAGCAATTGGGGTTAAGTAACTTGCTCAAGGTTACACAGCCAGGTTTTTTGTGTGGGTGTTAAGTATCTGAGGCTGGAACCAATCTTGGGTCCTCCCAACTCTGAGGCCAGTGCTCTTACTGCGCCAACTAGCCACCCCTGGATATGTATCTTCTAAATAAGTTAGAGGTACCTTATTTATAGAGGCAAAGTGGATAAAACTTGACCTAAAGGCAAGAAGATATGGGCTGAAATCCCACCTCTGTCCCTCATTATTTTAAGTATGACCCTGGGAAAATCACTAAAACTCTCTTAGTTTCTGTAAAATAGGGATAATAATACCCCTAGTACCTTACATAGTTGGTGAGAGGGTCAAATGCGTAAATGTTCATAGAGCACTGAACATATTTTTTTTTTTGCTGTACTTTGTTGTGAACAAGAAAAGACAAACAATTATATTCTAACATTCTTAAGTGATTCTGAGGACCAAAGGTTGTGACTTTGGAGAAAGATGTAACCTCAGAAGTCATCTAGTCCAGTTGTCTCAATTTTATAGATGGGGAAGTCAAAGCTTTGTGTCTTAGTGACTATTTTCTTTCTATTCACAGAGGACCACAAACTTTGACCTGAAATGTACCTTGGAAATCATCTATTACAAATTCCTCATTCTATAAATAAGGAAATTGAGGTCTACAGAGAATAAGTGACTTTTCAAGGTCACATAGGTAGCAACTATTAGTGGAGTATTCAAACCCAAATCCTTTCATTTCCAAATTGGTGCATGTTCTTTCCAAGATATTACAGTGCCTCCATGTTCAGATAACTTTAAAAAATATTTTTTTAAAAATAACTTTTTTGCATTAGTGATTCAATAATGCCTGAAATTTGAATAGAGTATCCAAATTGTAGTTGAGCATATGAGGTAATTGTTCCATTATGCTTCATACTGATCAGATGATTATTAGAGCACCAAAGTGCTAATATTCAAGCCATCACTAACTAGGGATATAGAACATTTGGAGAGCTTTCAGAGTGGAGAGACAAATATGATTAAAGACTGTTTTTGCAAACAATTACTCACCCTCACTCTTGCTAGGCATTCAAATTCTGTCTTTCCTGATTTTTCTGACTACTTCCTAATAGGCACTTACCAACTGCTTTTCCATAATGATAACTACATCACTGATCTAATGTTTATATATATATGTATATATATATATACACACACACATATATATATACACACATACATATATGTACATGTGTTTAACTCTATATGTCTACCCTTATTATTTTTCTTATAATTTAAGCTACTTATAATACTTGATAGGAGGAAGAGAGAACTGATTGGATTATCGTTGGGAAACTTAATAGTATTTTTAGTGACTCCAGACTTCTCTCTGAAAAGAATAAAAGCCCATCTTTTTAACAACAGCATTCTTCCCAGTGATATTATCAGATGTGATATTATCAGTCATGGAATATTATTCTCCAAAGCAATAAATTTAAAGGCTACCCAAAGGACAGTAGAAAGGACTATCTGAAGCATGAACAAGCTATAATAGATGGTCAACCAAGATCATCATTGTTAATGTACTTTTGTTATGTAAGGGACATAAAAGATCTTGGGGCTGAATGTAATGAGAATGGAAATTTGAAGATCTTCCCTGCCCCTTAATAGATATAGAGGGGCTCTGAAGACTTCCCCTGCTTTCAAAGTAAACAAGGTCCTCATTTTCAATTTCAGCATCCCCACTTACTACTGGTGTGACATTAGATCCACCATTTCTCCCCTCTTGTCTTTTGTTTTTGTTTTTTTTTTTCATCTGTAAAATGAGGGAGTTGTATTAGATATGTTCTGAGGTCTCTTCCAGCTAAAAAGATATGATTCTTTGTCTTAAGAAAATCAATATAAAGAATGTCTTCAATAGAGAAGAAGCTATAAAATGTGTAGTGACCACACCCCGATAAAATCATCTTGACAGGCTAAACCAGTTTGAGGGTAACCAACTGGCCTCAGATCCCCCAGTATGTTAGAGGTAAGTCCATCCCAAGCATGTGTAGACTTTCCTGATGGATAAGAACAATTTGTTCCAATAGCCATGAAGGCAGCTGAAGTAGGTGCTGTGGAGTGTTTAAAGTCTGGTCAGAAATCAAAGACACCAAGGTCATCTACTACATCCCAAACAACTGACAGTTTTCCTGACTTTGGTCTTGCCACCCAATTTCAACAACTCAGGAAGGAAGAGTAAGGCTCACTACATTGTGTAACTCTGCCTCACTTAAAGCCAATTCATACACAAGTCAAGACTTCACCCTTGATGTCATTGGTGCTCTTCTGATACAAAGGACAAACAACAACAACAACAAAAAGTTGAATAACATTCAGTAACGTTACAAAGTATGGTCTATAAGATTATTATACCATTTTTTTAGACAAGCAAATTAAGATGCTGCTTTAGTGCTCCAAAGTGTATGTTGTCATGATTCTAAAAGAAAGATTTTAAATTATATCCTTAGATAAATGTCTGTTTATGACTGGAAAAGAAAGACTTCCTAGAGATCAGGAGTCAAATGCCAAGCATTATTATTAATATAACAATTAAAACCATTACATTTAATCTTTGAAGCATCTAGCATTGTACCTGGCAAGGAAAGGGAATAAATCAGGGATTATGGTGGTGATGCTAAACTCTTCAATGAATAAATGTATTAAAGGCAAACAGGATTAATTGCTCTATTCAGTAAAGGAATCATCCCACTTTGAGCCTCTTTGTCCCTCCAGATACTTAGCACTGCTCTTTAAGTGTGATTGTTTACAATATCAAGGGGGATGAAAAGGCATAATAAACAGCTAGCTAACTGTTTTGAGATGATTTCAATGAACCCAAGCTATGCTCTTGTCCTAAAATATACCCCACCCAAGATCATAATGTAACACCATTGGGATATCCCTGCTTCCAATTTTCTACTAAATGTGCAAATAACCCTTTGAAGAGTTATATTAAACTTTTATCAGCTAACACTTTAGCTATCAGTTAACACCTTAGGTAGCCATTAACTGTGAACACCTTAGCCCAGTATAAGCAGAAACTGGACACAATAAAAACATTTTTCCCTTCCCCTTCAGCATTTTTATACAAGTGTGAATAGAACTAATCGACCATTACAACTTTCTTGATGAAAAAAAAATAAATTACCAAAAGGCAGCCAGGCATATGCATACTATAAAAAGGGAGATAACATATGATCTCACCAAATGAGTAACATTCCTAGTGTATGTAGCATTAGAAGACCTGGTTTTGAGTGATGATTCTGCTACTGTGGTACCTTAGGCTGATGACTTCCCCTTTCCAAATCTTAATTTTACTCATCTATAAAAATGGGAATAATTAGATTTGTACTACTTATCTCACAGGGCTGGAAACTCTCACAAATATTACATCATTTAAATGATCACTTCTGATGATAGTTGAGAAAAGCCAGGAAGTTTCCTGAGCTCTCCTCAGCTTCCCTCAGAAACAATGTTAAATTAACCCTCTAAATGGATTCTGGAGCAACAAAGACATAGTAAAGCAATTTTCCCGCTTAAAATAACTTGAAAGGACTTCAGGAAATGTCTGTCTCACTTGAGTAGTGCAGATGGTATCCAGGCAAGCCAGTGAGAAGCTCTTAGGACAGCACAGATCACCACAGGCCCTATTATCCTGGCTCAGCAGGACAGTGTTCCATTAGGACAGTTGTGAGGCCTCCAGACCCAGCTCAGAAAGCAAATTGCCAGTCACAGAACCCACGGCCCAACAGGTATAATCAGGTCAGGCCATCTCAACACAACAGGCAAGTTGCCAGCACCTGAAGTTCCTATGCAGAAAGTTAGTGACCAGGTCCCTGGGCCTCAGCAAAAGAACCTTGGGACAGTGCCACTGTGCCCAAGGAGCAAAGCTCAATTTAAAAGCCATGAACTAGGCTAAAATGAGCAAGAAACAGAAAAGGGCCCTGATCATAGAAAGCTACTTATGGTGACAGGGAAGAGCAAAACACAAACTCAGGAAAAGCACAATGATGTCAAAATAGCTACACATGAAACCTCAAAGAATATAAATTGGTCTCAAACCCAAAAATCCTGCTTGAAAAAACTCAAAAAAAGATTTAAACAATAAGAGAGGTAGAAGAAAAATTGAGAAAAGAAATGAGATGTATGCAACAGAAAGTCAACAGCTTGGAAAAGGAAGGACAAAAATTGACTGAAGAAAACAATTCCTTAATAAATACAACTGGTCCAAGGGGGGAAAATCCACTGAAGAAGACAAGTGCTTAAAAATAGATTTGGCCAAATGGAAAAGGAGATACTAAAGCTTACTGAAGAAAATAATTCCTTGAAAATTAGAATTGGGCAAATGGAAGCTAATCATTTTATGAGATATCAAGAATCAATTAAAAATCAAAATAATGAGCAAAAAATAAGAAAATGTAAAATAACTCACTGGAAAAAACAACTGACCTGGAAAATAGAGCCAGGAGAGATAATATAAGAATTACTGGACTACATGAAAGCCATGACCAAAGAAAGAGCTTGGTCAGTATCTTTCAAGAAATTGTCAAGGAAAACTGTCCTAATATCCTAGAAATAAAAGGTAAAATAGTCATTGAAAGCACCCACAGATCACCTCCTGAAAGAGATCCCAAAATGAAAACTCTAAGGAATATTGTAACCAAATTCCAGAATTATCAGGTCAAGAAGAAAATACTACAAGCAATTAGAAAGAAACAATTTAAACATTGTAGAACCTCAGCCAAGATTACATAGGATTTAGCAATTTCTACATTAAAAGATCATGGACTTGGAATAGGATGTTCTGGAAGGCAACAGAGTTTGGATTACAACCAATAATAAAATATTCACCAAATTTGAGCATAATCGTTCAGAGGAAGAGATGGACTTCCAATGAAATGGGGGACTTTTGAACTTTCCTGATGAGAAGAGCAGAGCTGAAAAGAAAATCTGATCTTCAAATATGAGACTCAAGAAAATCAGAAAAATGTAAATAAAGAAAAAAACAACAACATGATGTTCAATATGGTTAGACCATTTGTATCCCTCTATGGGAAGATGACACTTGGAACTCTTAAGAACTGTATTCCTGTTAGGTTAGTTAGAAGGCATATGCTTATACAGAGGATGTTTGTATAAGGTGACTTTGATGTGATGATAAAAAATTAAGGGGTAAAAAAAAGATTGTACTGGGAAAAGTGGAAAAGGGGAGACAGAATTGGGTAAATTATATTGCAGGTAAAGGTATGAAAGACCTATTATAGTAGAGGGAAAAAAAGGATGGGGAGACCATTATTTGAACCTTACTCGCAACAGATTTGGCTCAAAGAGGTAATAACATACACTTTCAGTTGAGTAGAGAAATCTATCTTAACCTATAAGGAAATAGGAGGGGAAAGAGGAAAGAAAAGGAGGGGGTTGATAGAAAGGAGGGAAGATTAGGGGAGGCAGTGATCAAAGGGATAGGTTGAAAGGAAAGAGAAAAATATAAAAAGGGGAAAAATAGGATGGAGGGAAATACAGTTAGTAATCATAACTGTGAACATGAATGGGATGAAATCTCCCATAAAACAAAAAAAGATAGTAGAGTGGATTAAAAACCAGAATCCTAAAATGTTATGTACAAGAAATACATTTAAACAGAGAGACACACACTGAGGAAAGATAAATGTCTGGACTGCAATATATTATACCTTTGCTGTAGTAAAAAGAAAAAGTGGGGGCAGCTAGGTGGCACAGTGAGTAGATCACCAGCCCTGGAGTCAGGAGGACCTGGGTTCAGATCTGGCCTCAGATACTTGACCCAAAAAACAGCTGTGTGACCTTGGGCAAGCCTCTTAACCCCAATTGCTCTCCAAAAAGCAAAAAAAAAAAAAAGGAAGAAAAAGAAAAGAAAAAAAAGAGAAAGCAGGCATAGAAAATCTGATCTCAGACAAAGCAAAAAGCTAAAATAGATCTAATTAAAATGGATAAGGAAAGAAATTGCATCTTGGTAAAAGGTACCATAAATAATGAAGTAATATTAAAACTAAACATATATGCACCAAGTGGTATAGCATCCACATTCTTAGAGGACAAGTTAACCGAGTTACAGGAAGAAATAGACAACAAATCTATACTAGTGGGGGACCTCAAACTCCCCCTCTCAGAACTAGATAAATATAACTACAAAATAAACAAGAACGAAGTTAGAGAGGTGAATAGATTTTTTTTTTAATTAGATAAGGTAGACCTCTGGAGAAAATTGAATGGGGATAGCAAGGTATATACATTATTATTCTCAGTAGTATATGGGACCTATGCAAATATTGACCATGTATTAGGGCAAAAAAGTCTCAATGAAATGCAGAAAGACAGAAAAACTAATGTATCCTTTTCAGATCATGATGCAATAAACATTCTGTGCAATAAAGGGTCAGGGAAAGATAGATTAAAAGTTAATTGGAGACTGAATAATCTAAACCTAAAGAAAGAGTATATCAAACAACAAATCATGGAAACAATCAATAATTTCATCAAAGAAAATGATGATAATAAGAAAATATACCAAAATTTATGGGATATTGCCAAAGCAATACTTAGGAGAAATTCTATATCTCTAAATTCTTACATCAACAAAATAGGAAAAGAACAGATCAATGAATTAGGCATGAAACTAAAAAAGCTAGAAAAAGAACAAATTAAAAATACCCAATTAGAAATTCTGAAAATCAGAGGGATTTTTTAAATTGACAGTAAGAAAACTATTGAACTAATAAAAAAAAATAAGAGGTAATTTTCTGAAACAACAACAATAAAATGGATAAATATTTGGTTCATTTGATTAAAAAAAGAAAGAAGAAATACCAATATCAAAAATGAAAATGGTGAATTCACCACCAATGAAGAGAAAATTAAAGCAATAATTGGGAGTAATGTTGTCTACCTGTATGCCAATGAATATAGCACCTATTCGTATTTAAAAAAAAAACAACCAAAACACTAGAAAGCATAGGAATAAATGGAGTCTTCCTTAAAATGATAAGTAGTATCTATCTAAAACCATTAGCAAGCATTATATGTAATGGAGATTATCTAGAATATTTTCCAATAAGATCGCGGTGAAACAAGGATATCCATTATCACCACTATTATTAAATATTATACTAGAAATGTTAGCTTTACAATAGAAGAAAAAGAAATTGAAGGAATTAGAATAGGCAATGAGAAAAGAGAACTATCACTTTGCAGATGATAGATGGTATACTTAAAGAATACCAGAGAATTAACTAAAAAACTGCTTGAAATAATTAACTTTAGTACAGCTGCAATATATAAAATAAACCCTCATAAATCATCAGCATTTCTATATATGGCCAAAAAATCCCAGCAGCAAGACACAGAAAGAAAAGTTGCTTTTAAAATAATTGTAGATGATATACAATATTTGAGAGTCTACCTGCCAATACAAAGCCAAGAACTCTATGAACACAATTAGAAAACACTTTTCAAATAAATAAAGTCAGATCTAAGCAGTGAGAAAAATATCAATTGCTCATGGGTAAGCTGAGTGTAAAGCCAAGCACAAGCAGCTTTCCAGAGTACTGCTGCTGTGAATAGCTTTAAAGTTCTGATCACATAGTATAGTGAATTCTTTATTTATTCAGTAATAAACTAAAGCAAAACATTCACAAAGTACAGCATTCACAATGATATAACATAACAACTTATCATTAAAGTGGCCATATAGTTTTAAACAAAAGATATCATTCAGGATACAAAATATAAAGGTCTCCCACCCTAGGTCACAGTGTCTTAATCTCTCAGTCAGAAAGTCTACTTTTTTCTTGATTGGAGACTAGCTTCCAATCATCCTTAACTCAATCATCCTTAAGGGGTACAAAGTTCTAGGTTACACTAAATCATGATCTTGTCAATTAGCTTTAAGTACCCAAGGAGAGGTCTTTTAATCTTGACTGGAGGCTGATACCCAAATTCCATGGTTCCTCTTCCATGGGTCCAACTCATGCTTAAATTCACCCAATTATCACCTGGTTTCACAGGCAGGCAGCTTTAAGCTCTACATCTAGCTCCTTGTCCAGTTCCTGTTCCATATTGAAGCTCACAGTGTCCAGTCCACCTCAAGTCCTTTGCAGTTTCTGTTTCTGGGAAGACAAAGCTTAACTGAGCCAAACAACATTCAGGCACATTGCTGGCACCATCATCAATTAACTATCTGCTTGTGAAATCAACACAGACCCACAAACCAGGTGTGAGAAATCAACACAAATCATCAATACAGTTCCAGGACCTCTGAAACCCTCCTCCAGGATTTCTGTAAACAGACAAGGGGAAAATCCTCTTTCAGGGTTTCTGAACCTGCAGTAAGTTCCCAGGGCTTCTGTACAAAGTATCATAAATACAAATCAACACAGGCAGAACTGACAGAGTGCCAGACACCACGAGTTTTCTCCTCAGCTCTGCTCTGTCCCAGCTTGTGCTCTTGCTTGTATACGGTGGTTCTCCTTCCTGTCCCACCCTTCCTGTTGCATCAGCAAGTTCCTCCCACCTTAAAATCACAAGGTTGGGCTCAAACAAGGTGCTAAATACTTAAATAACTGAAACAAGGCACTAAACACTCATTTGCTTGCCATTACACTGAGCTAAAACAATAACTGACAATCCTACCTAAATTAATTTACTTATTCAGTGTCATTCAGTAATAAATGATTATAGTAATCTACTATTTTATAAACCCAAAGATTCCCACATCCCAGCTTCTAGGATATGGACTCACTTTTTGACAAAAAACTGCTGAGATAACTGGAAAATAGTTTAACAGAAACTAGGCATAGACCAACATCTCATACTGTATACCAAAATAAGGTAAAAATGGGTATATGATTTAGAAATAAAGAGTGATAACCATAAGAAAATTAGGAAGGGAAGGAATAACTTAGCTGTTAGATCTATGGAGAAAATATATATGTCCAAACAAGAAACAGAGAATATTATGAAATACAAAATGAATGATTTAGATTACATTAAATTAAAAATGTTTTCCACAAACAAAACCAATGCAACCAAGATTATAAGGAAGACAGAAAGCTGGGAAATATTTTTTACAGTCAGTGTTTCTCATAAAGGCCTCATTTCTAAAATACATAGAGAGAGAAAACTGAGCCAAATTTATAATAATGCAAGTCATTCCCCAGTTGATAAATGGCTAAGGATATGAACAGGCAGCTTTCAGAGGAAGAAATTAAAGCTATAGTCATATAAAAACTTCTCTAAGTCACTAGTGATTAGAGAAATGCAACTCTGAGGTACCACCTCACACCTCTCAGAATGGCTAATATGACAGAAAAGGGAAATGATAAATGTTGAGGAAAGTGTGGAAAATTGGAACACTAATGCATTTTTGGTGGACTTGTGGATTGATCCAATCATTCTTTAAAGCAATTTGGAACTATGTCCAAAGGGCTATAAAACTGCATACCTTTTGATCCAGCAGTACCAGTACTAGGTCTGCATCCCAAAGAGATTAACAAATGGAAAAGGACTCATATGCACAAAAATATTTATTGCACCTCTTTTTATGTTGGCAAAGAATTGGAAATTGAGGGGAGTCCAAAAATTGGGGAATGGCTGAACAAGTTGTGGCATATAAATGTAATGGAATACTATTGTGCTGTAAGAAATGATGAGCAGGCAGATTTCAGGAAAAAAAAAACATGCAAAGTCTTACGTGAACTGATATAAAGGGAGTAGAACTAGGTGAATTTTGTACACAGCAACAACAATATTATGTGATGATCAACTATGATAGACTTAGCTCTTCTCAGCAATACAAGAATCCAAGACAATTACGAAAGACTTACGATGGATATGGATAGCACATCCAGAGAAAGAAC
Source organism: Petaurus breviceps papuanus (assembly GCF_028583685.1). Taxonomy (NCBI): domain Eukaryota; kingdom Metazoa; phylum Chordata; class Mammalia; order Diprotodontia; family Petauridae; genus Petaurus; species Petaurus breviceps. The sequence goes on from NW_027185698.1 coordinate 10,927,644, forward strand.
TGCAGAGTCTGAATGCAGATTGAAGGATATTACTTTCACTTTTTTCTTTTCCCTTTTGTTCTTTCACAGAATAATTAATGTGGGGATCAATTTAACATGATTGTACATGTATATCCTATAACAGATTGCATGATGTCTTAGGGAGGAGAGTTGAGGGGAGGAGAGAAAAATTTGGAAATCAAAATTTTATAACAACGAATGCTAGAAACTATCTTTACATATATTTGGGAAAAAATATTATTAAGTGTGGGGGGGCGGATATGATCCCTTGTGATTTACTAATATTCATCTAGTAATTTACATGTTGTTTCTTCTCCACTAAAATATGCACTCCTTGATGGAAGGGACCTTGGTTTTTTGTCTTTATATATCTGATTCTAATAAATATCTGTTGACCAATATTAAGGTTTGATTAAATTGGTATTTTTTTTCCTTTTAATGGAATAAGATGAATTACTTTTTTTCAAGAAATAACTTGGTATATATGGAACATTCAAAAGGAAAATAACTAAGATGAATCATTGATTACATTGTAAGAACAATAATAATGATTTGCTCATAAATACAAATATACCCAGTAAATTTCTGTGAATGTTTTGCTTGTGTTTTTTGGAGAAGTTAAAACATTATGCAACATGTAATTAGTATAAGACTAAAAGCACCCTCTGAGAAGCAAAAATTCAGACATATTATTATTTTTGTTAATACTTTAGCAATTTTTATTTTTTATGGAAAATGTGTTATTAAATACAAAACAGGACAGGTGCCTATTAAACCCATATGGTACTCAACACCTCTGAACATGCCTCAAGGTAAGCAACTTTCCATTCCCTTTATCACTGACAAGTCACTCAAGAAGAGATTTTCTGGTGTCTGCTGTCTGATGTAGAATCTCTTCCACTAATGCAGTTTAAATGTTTGTTCTCATCAATCTACAAGGTCAATCTGCCCATAACGCTCTCAGCATTTTATCCCAACACTATCAAAACTCTGTTTCAGGTTATTTCTAACTCTTTCTCTCCATCCTTTATATGAAGGTCTTGTTATACGGCACCACGGCTGCAACCAGCTTCTCTATTGTGTCTGGAAAGTCACCCTTTATGAGATCTAGCTCGGGAGCATAGTCAAAGCAGCTCAGCTAATAATACCTTTTCTTTGATCACTTTCTAGAATAACAATAATTATAATAATTCAGATGATTTAAGTCTTACAAAGTTGTCATTATCCTTGCAATGACTATATGGAATAGGTAATGAGTGTTATTAGTTCCCTTTTAAGGATAAGAGAAGTGAGGCTTAGAGAGTTCAGATACATGGAATATGGGGAAGAACACTAGCTCTGGAGGTAGAAGACCTGAGTTCAAATCTCATCTCTGGTGTTTCCCATTTGTGAAGTCATTTCTCTTCCATAGCCCTCAGTTTCCTCATCTATAAAATGAGGGCCTTAGATTGGATGCTGATATTTCTTCTAGGTCTTGTTCTATTAGATTATGAATCACCTAGGGTTGCATAACTGCTAAAAGCTGGGGCTAGGACTTAGGGAAATATCTCCTGATTCCAGGTCTTATATTCTTCCCAATATACCATGGTGCTTGGGGCACATGCTCTATACAATAATAGCTATGATTTATATAATGCTTTAAAGTTTGCAAAGTGTTTTATACATGTTTTCTTATTTTATTCTAGTATAGTCCAAAGAGGTAGCTCCCATCATCATTCCCAATTTACAAATGAGGATATTGAGGCTTAGAGAGTTAAGTGACTCTCCCCACCCTGTGTAATGTAATGCCAAGGAAAGGCAACTTCCCAAGGTTCAAAATACCACCATAGGTGCTCTCCATTTTATTCAGTGACAAATCAAGAACAGAGAAGATCAAAATATGACATCATTCAAAATACAGCATTTACTACGTGTGATTAAATAATCTCCAAGTACTACCCCACCCCAGGACCTTCCATTCATTCAATCAATTACAAAGTCCCTGTTCTAAATACTACTCCACCCCTAGGCTGTACCTTCATTTAGTCCATCACAAAACCCCTCTTCTCAAATGGAGATTAGTTTCCAAACATAAGTAAAGTACATTCTGTTCAACCATAGAACACAAAAAGGTCAAAAGTTCCCCACCCCTGGATCACAATTGAATCTACCCCAGAGTTATATCAAGTTTAAGCACATCATTTAATACCCAAATGGAGGTCTTTTCTTCATCTTGACAGGAGGCAAGTTCTCAGCAATCTTAGTTCCTGG
>NW_027185698.1:10930293-10949816 GCF_028583685.1 Petaurus breviceps papuanus
AAGTGATACCGCCTGATTGGTACTGTTGATGACTGTAGCCTCTGATTTTAAGTCAAATCCTTAGCTCTTTATGACCTAATCATGACCCACATTTTTTCTCAATTTCCTTTAACTTTCAAAGGAGCCACCAGTCACCCAAGTTTTTGCCCTGTACCATAGATGTCATTCTTTAATCTTTGCTCTCCCTCCCCTCACGAATTATGCATTCTACCTATATAATGTCTCTCGTATCTCTCTTCTCTCTACCCACATGGATGCCTCTCATTTCAGGTCCTCATTGCATCTAGTCAAGACTATTGCAACAGCCTTCTAATTGGTCTCCTTATTTTACCTCACTTCACTTTAATCAGTCCTTTTCCAACTATCAAAGTAATATTCCTTAAGCACACAATTCATCATGTTATACTCCTATTTAATAAATTTCAGTGATTTCTTATTGTTTCAAAGATCAAATATTAACTCATCTATTTGACATTTAACCTCTATCACAATCTGTTCCCAACCTAAAGGTTTATTTCATATAATCTTAATTTTTTTACAACAAAGACCAAATCATTCTGCTTATTTTAACCTTTCCTCACATACAACATTCCGTTCTGACTCCATGCCTAATTACTAGCTATTTGTTCCCCTTCCCAGAAATACCTCCAACCCTTTAAAGTTGCTCATTTCCTTCAAGACTCAGCTGAAACCTCTTCTGGTACCCACAACTTTTTTTTTTCTTCCTGATTTCCCCCAGGCTGCTTGTATGTTAAATGACCTTCCCTCATTACCTTCTATTCATCTTTTATGTATCATTTATGTGTATTCCCAATTGATGGGACATCTCCTTAGTTTCCAATTCTTTGCCACCACAAAAAAGAGCTGCTTTTTTTGTTTTGGTACATTTGAGTCCTGTTTCTTTGGTCTCTTTAGTGTACATACCTAGGTAGTTGTGTTGCTGGTACAAAGGTTATACACAGTTTTATAATCCTTTGAGCATACCTCCAGATTGTTCTCCAGAATGGCTGGATTAGTTCACAAGTCAGTGAACCTATTTTCCCACATCTCTTCCAGTATTTGTCATTTTCCTTTTCTTTTTATCTTTACCAATCTGATAGGTGTGAGGTAGTACCTCAGAATTAGTGATTTAGAGTGTTTTGCTAGCTTTTATTTCTTTCTCTAAAAACTGCCTGTCTGTATCCTTTGACCATTTATTAATTGGGGCTCTAATTATTGTTATATTAATTTGACTCAGTTTCCTATATATTTGAAAAATGAGATCTTTAACAGAGAAACTAGGTGTAAAAGCTTCCTTCCTCATTTCCTACATTGCTTCTAATTTTGCTGCATTGATTTCATTTCTGAAAAACGTTTTCAATTTAATATTATCAAAATAATCCATTTTACCTCCTGTGATCCTCTCTATTGCCTGGAATCCTCTTTATCGCTTGCTTGGTCATAGATCCTTAGATTTGAATGGATTTTTCTCATTTAACACTAAATAACAATTTAACACTTAATAACACTAATTTGTATAAGATTATCACCCATTATATCTAAATTATATATCCATTTTTTTAACTTATCTTGGTATATGGAATGAGATATTGGTTAATGATATAGTACCTGTAAAACTGCTTTCTGGTTTTCCTAACAGTTTTTGTTGAATAGTGAGTTATTGCCCCAACAGCTAGGATCTTTGAATTTATCAAGCACTAGGTTACTATGGTCATTTACTTTTTAATATTGTGTATCCAATCCATTTCATTGGATTTCTATTCATTACCAGATTGTTTTGGTGATTACCACTTTTCAGTATAGTTTGAGATATGATTTATTTCTTTATTATTTATTTCTTTATATTCTTTAGAGCTAGAATAGTGCTTGCCATATTTTAGGCACTTGAAAAAGGGGCTAGAATTTCCTTATGCTAGCTGGAGCATCTAGATCTTCCATCAAAGCCAATACACAGTACCTAAGCTCTTCAAGGCACCTGTGGATGGGGCTATTTGTCTCTATAGAGCTAACCTGGGAGCACCTTTGTGTACTGCTTCATCATGGGTGACCCAGTAGTGGCAGTGAGTCAGATGTGGACAAATCTTGTATTATATTCTTTATGTGCAATTAACTACATACTTTCAATACCATTCATTAGGCCATCTGATTAGATACCTGAATGTGAAATTTTGCTTCTGTTGCTGAACTTCAAAAATGAACAGAATGACTGAATTGATAATATGCCTAGTTATATTCCAACTGCTCAAATTTCCCAAATCAAAAACAAACTAAAACAAGTCGATTAAGAGGAACACCCAAAAATAATAGAAATGCTTAAATCATTAATTTTGCAGAGTTTATTTTTCATTCAAGGATCTTTAAAAACCAGTTGCCTTCTTAACTGAATTATTGTAACTCTCTAGACACCTAAGATGATTGAATAAATGGAATTTATAAAGTAGTTGGTGGACCTTCTGTCTCAGGTTTGCAGAATTCTGTTGTTTTATTTTTCCTATCAAACCTTTAAGCAAACAAACTTCAAACTCATTAAGAAAGCCCATAGCTGACCCTGAGGCAAAGGCAAATGGTCCTTACATGCATGACTGTTTATATCTGTTTTATTTATTGTACTTATGACTTCATAATTCAAAGGAAGTATTCATAAGAATACAACTAAAGACACTGATCAAGGGATCATTACCTATATCATAAAGATCAAATTCCTTGTGCTGAAATTCAAACTCATTCTCTCTCTAGACTAAATTTCCAACTTTATCACACTACTTCCTTAGGAATTTGAAGCCTTCCTCATTTCACCTACAGTTGAACTCTCTTATATGAATTGTCTTCTTCAGTTAGAACAAGATCACTTGAGTTTCTTGTTTTTCATTTTTTTTAAATTTCTATTCCCAGCATTCAATACAGCATTTGTTTCATTTCCCACCAGCTGTACTCCCTGAACTTGAACTCCACCATCACCATGCTCCCAAGAACCTCTTTACCACTAAACTCATCATTGTGCTATATTGCATCAGCTTTGGTCCTTGCATATCTTTAGAACACCTGGTACCTTCTGCCCCTATGCTTGGAGAGCTAGAGGGTAGAGCAAAGAACTCCTTCCCAGAATTCCATTTAAAGAAGATAAGAGACGACCCAATTTTTCATTTCCCACCAGCTGTACTCTCTGCATTTGTATTCTACTATATCTCTATAGGAGCAGATAGATGGCTCAGTGAAGAGTGCTGGAATCAGGAGGACCTGAGTTCAAATCTAGTCTCTTAACCTCTGTTTGCCTTAATTCCCTGGAGAAGGAAATGGAAAACCACTCCAGTATCTTTGCCAAGAGAAGTCCATGAACTATTGTAGGGTACATGGATTATATTGTGGAATGGACACAACTGAACAACAGCAAGGCTCCAGATGGCCAACACTTTCTTTAGTTAGCTTTTGCAGGCAAGGACTTTTTTTTTTCTTTTTCGTAATTATGCCTCTAGTACTAACCGACAGTGTTTAGCATGTACAATGCAATTAATAAATGTTTATTGACTAACTGCTTGACACATAGTGTTTAATAATTGCTTTTCCATTCATTCATACTCTCCTTCTGTAAACCTTAAGGTACACGTAAGTTGGGTTATCAATATGAACTCCAAGTCTTACCTAACCTGCACCAGCACTCACTATGTTCTTCTATGTGGTAGTTCCACTCCCTAATCTCCTCCATAACAAACTCTGAAGCACTTCAGAAGACCTGGTGATCGTAGGCCTCTGTGATATACAAAGAATACTTTCTTCCATAGCAGGTCTGAAATCATTGGCTCTGCCAGGCCGTATTCTGGAATTTTTCCCCTTTGGTGTGCTTACATTCTTTATCTGATACAAATCACATCCTGCACACCTTCTCCCTGCCCTGTCCTAACACATACACACATATCCTCACTCTGACTTGAGAGAGATACTCTATAATTCTGTAACTTGGTCGATTGACATAACTTTATGCTCTAACTGGCTAGCTTGTAACCAAACAGTGGGCACATGCCATCATTTAAGAAACCCTATGAGATGATTATTGTTAGAACATTCTATAATACCTTTCTTTGCTTTGGGCTATTAAAAGGATTTACTTTGTAATGCTAAGGACTGAATACCTCAGGACTAACATTCTGCTGATTCTTGCTTCTAGAGACTTTATCAAAACCTGTATAATCAATTAGCCCACTGCAGCACATTACTGGGAAGGCAGTTCTAATGCTGGGAATTAAGACCAGAGGAGAATGTGCAATGTCAGCCTACCCCAGCTGTAGAACTGCACATTGCATCTCTCAGCCACCCAAGTGAGCACTGCAATGAGTCACAGAAAACTGTTACTATAGCTTCAGATGCAGCTACCCTGATGTAGCCCAGTATGTTTGGGAATTTGGGGTGCAGAAATGAGTGCATATAAAATGCATGTATCCTTATTGACCATTTTTGCCTGCATCCATTAACTAAAGGACACTGGGTTTAGTGCCAAAGGAAAGAGCTCTAGATTGAGGGGCAGAAAAATACATTTGTAGAAGTATTGGCCTTGCCACTTACTACTTATATGAGCTTAGACAAGTTACTTTGTTTCTTTTTTATCCCCATTACCTAGATGAGGAAACTGAAGCACAGAGAGGTTAAATGATTTGCACAGGGCTGAACTAAATGAGTTCTGAGGTAATATCTAACCCTAAGTCCATGATAGATTCTTATAACATTTAAGAATATTTGTATTTTAGTCAGAAAGTGATAGAAACCTCAAACTATAAAATATTAGACCTGGAAGGAACCTTAGAGAAAGAACTCTAGTGATAGAATTTAAGATTCTTTGACAAGGAATGAGGGAGACATTTTGGGCCCAGAGTATCCTACTTAGAGCCTCTCAAATCATAGTAACGAGATAACTTTTAATTTGCAAAGCCAGTACTGAATATATGAAATAATCCTTCAGTTTAAATAGATATGTTTATTTAAAACTACCACTCTATAAATATTAAACTATAGAACCAGTAATACAAATAATTAAAATGCATCTTGCAATTCTATTTGTCCTAATTCCAATTATTCTGTGCAGTTTTCCATAGCATTTCCCACATACTATTTGTCACTCAAATGGGGAACAAGGGAATTGAGATCTAAGCCATCTTTTGCTTGCTGTTATCACCATGTTGTGAAAAACAGAAAGAACTTTCCTGAGTGGAAAAGTGAATAGAAGAGAGGACATGGAGTAAGAAGTTTCTGTTCTATCCTCAGTTGTTTTCCCACTGACTCATTTTGTGACTTTAATGCAAGTCACTCACTAATAATTTGTATTTACATGCTGCCTTTCTTCTGAGAAGCTCAAAAGGCTTAATTTCTCTGTGCTTCAGTTTCTCCATGTATAAAAAGGGAATTATAATGCCAACCATCTCACCATGCTGTTATAAATAAATGTCTTTAAAGGGCTTTGATCTCTTTTGATGAATAATGCTAAGCATCAAGCATTATTACTATTATTAACTGCATATTGATCACTAGTTGTCCATTATTAAGGCATTGCTAAAACAAAAATAGAATCTTTCCCTACAGGTTAGAATATTAACAATATTTGAATAGAAGAAAGGCACATATTCCTGAAACTTCAGAACAGAAATAGTGTATTACTATAAGGAAAGCTTGAGAAATCTTCTTTTACCTATTTGAAACTGGAAGGCAAGAAGGAGATAATATGAATTTTTGTTTTAATGCATTCGATTCTTCTTCCCTGCTGCACACATTTTAAAAAACACATTAAGATTATTTTGAGGCAAATTATACCTTTAAATGATTACTATTTTTTAAAACAATTTGAGCAATGTGGTGGGAAGGACATCTTTCATGCTTTTTCAAGTGTTCTGTGTCTAAGGCTGATGACTTAAGCGACCTCCACAGCAGGAAAGAGGCTACAGAGAGTAACACTAACCACAGGAGACAGAAAAGCCATAGCTTGCTGCTTCTGTTTTTCTATTTAATAGAAAAATATTCTGAAAGGCATAGTCAGGGGGGCTACCTTTTGGGACTTTTCCAGTATTCTCTGTATTGTTCTGTTTAAGACATTGTGAGGTGATGATTGCTTAAAAAAAAAAAAAAACAATTCCACTAGAATATCTCTCTAGAGATAGCTAGACAGAAGACCCTATAGCTATCTATCCCATGTTTCCTGAATTCAGAGGCAGTGTAGCATAATAGATAGAGTGCTGAATTTGGAGGTAAGAATATGAGGTTTATATCTTACCTTTTAAACAAGCTAGTTGTGATAGAAATTCCCAAATTATTAGAATTAAACATGCTTGCATATTGATATGAACACACAGAACTTTACAGGTAGATTCACTAATTACAATTATCTTGGGCTTCCACATTGTGATGCTCAAAATTCAGGTACTCCAAATTAGGAAAATCTTTAATTTGAATATCCCCCATCTAGATAAATTTGGAATTCCTAGTTAGAAAGTCAAAATGCAGTAATGCTTCTTTTGAGTTTACCTAGTCATTTAGTATTATTATGTTTGGGTGGTAGGATTGTAGTTCTCTTGGAATAGGTTCTTAACACTTGATTTTAGAAATAACAAAAGCAGGACTGCCTAGTGATAGAGACCATCATAATGGAAAGATCATAGTATTAAGAATCAAACGGGGCGGCCAGGTAGCACAGAGAGTAAGAGCACCGGCTCCAGTGTCAGGATGACATGTGGATCAAATCCGGGCTCAGACACTTAGCACCCACCCAGAAACACCTGGCCTTGTAACCTGGAGCAAGTTACTTAACCCCAATTGCTTTAAAAAAAAAAAAGAATCAAACAAAATAGGTTTGAATCTCAGGCACTGATGATGTTGTTAAGGCCAATTAAACTCTGTAGGACTAAATTTCCAAGTTTCCTAATCTGTAAAATGAGGAGGCTGGATTACATAACTCCTAAAATACTTTCAAACTCAATATCTAGGATGCATGCTGTGTGATATCCGATTTGGTATTATCATGGTACCAATTAAATTCAATAAAAATTTAAGTGCCTCCTGTGTGTGGTGTACATATGCAAAAATGCTAAGTTGAACTGAAATGAAATGATCCTTTTCCCTCATGAAGTTTATAGTCTTTTAGAAGTACATGGCATGTTCGTGATGCAACATTATATATGAAATGCATTGGACAATGGCCCAAAAAAGTGTACTGTGAGGTCCAAGGGGAATGGAAGGCTTTATGGTGAAGACAGCATTTGAGCTGAGTTTTAAAGGATAGGTGGGAATTCAAAAGATCAAAACAAAATGGAATTCCAAGAATGGAAAGCAACACAGTAAAAGAAACAAAATGTGGAAAGCACAGATCATATTAAAGGAAACAGAGAAGAATCCAGTTATTCTAGAACAGAGAGTAGATGAAAACTAAATCTAGCAAGGGAGAGTGACACTAGATTGCAAGACTTTCAATATAAGACAAAGAAGTATGAACTTTACATGTTAGGTTATAGGGAGCTAATGAGAGGTTATGGATAGAAGCATCTAGAAAATATATTTGGAAATATTTAGTGGTGCTATCATGGACCATGGACATCTCATCAAAAATGGCCTGATGTTTGCACTTTCATTGCATCTTCAGAGTGTTTTTTTTTTAATCCCACAAAGGACAAGTGAACATTGGTTCCATTTGGATCTGATGTTCTAGTATCATCATGAATGTAATATTACCTTTCCTTTGGAGGATGGAATATCATTTTGGTAATCCCGTTAAGACTACAAATCAGAGAAGTATATAGAGGCCCAAACAGATCAATCCCAATGAAGTTACCCTAAGTTTAGAGGCCGACCTGCTATATATCTAAAATCCCCAAACAACTTTGATTTATACTATAGTAATAAAACCAATATGCTTTTTATTTATCTCATTCCTAATCTTCCATGACAGACAACTAAGGACTGAAAAGCTCCATTAGAAAGTGTTTGCACTGAATTATTTTTATAAATGTTCTTATATTCTTTCTCATATAAAATAATTAGTACCATAAAGTACATATAAAATTGTACTGCATAGCCTGCTTTCCTTATATGCATAGAGAATTTAATTTAACAATAAAATATTGTCCAATAGACAATATTTTTGTGTGTATGTGTATGTGTGTGTGTGTGTATTTGTAACATTATTACAACAATTGACTCTTTAAAGCCGATGGGCAGTATAATGACCCCTAACATTCATAGTATTTCCTCCTTTGAATTTTAGGGAGTTTATTTTATTTTATTTTTTTTTTTAAGCAATTGGGGTTAAGTAACTTGCTCAAGGTTACACAGCCAGTTATTTCTGGGTGTGGTGCTGAGTGTCTGAGCCCAGGATTCGATCTCCAGGTTGTCCCAACACTGGAACCGGTGCTCTTACTTGCTGAGCCACCTGGCCGCCCCGGGAGTTTATTTTTGATGCAAAATTATAAGTACACTTATGATTCATCTGAGACTCAAATTAGGAAAATTCCTAACTTTTAGGCAAAGGTTTGACTCTCTGTCTTAATTTACATTTGTATCTATCTCTAGTTAAATTCTAGTCTCTTTTTGTTCAAGGAAAGATTGGCTTTGTCAAAACCATTATAACAAATCAGTAGATTAAACTATAGTGTCTGTGAATAGCAAGGCACCAGGAGACAAAACAAGAAAAAGAGTAGATCTTTTTTTTTTTTTATCTTGGGACTTTCCATAGTTGAAGAATAAGTGGGTCCTATTGCTGACATCAGCCTTTGAGAAGCCCAAAGGCTGTTCTCCCTCTACAATCCCTCCCTTCTCTGGACTACCTTCTCTTTCCTCTTTCATGAATGACTTCTGGGCTGCCAATTCTTTCTGGATCAGCATTTATGACCCATCCCTTACTCTTCCCTTCTTAAAACTTAGAATTTTGTTTTGTTTTGTTTTGCTTTTTGGAGGGCAATTGGGATTAAGTGACTTGCCTGAGGTCACACAGCTAGTTTTTGTGTTAAGTGTCTGAGATCAAATTTGAACTCAGGTCCTCCTGACTCCAGGGCCGCTGCTCTATTCACTGCACCACCTAGCTGCCCCAGGAAGTATTCTTACATAACTGGTTTATTTTAAGTGAGGTGAAGTAATTATTAGAGCCCCACCTTTATGTAAATAAAATTCATTTGACAAAAAGTACCAAAGTAGACCAATAACTGAGGAAAAGGGCTTTTTTTTTTTTTAAAGGACTTAAGGTTAGTCTTGAAAGAAGCTTGGGATCTATAGAAGGGTAGATAGATAAGGAGAACAATCCGGACAAGTAGATGAGTCTGTGCAAAGGCATCATGTGATAAGATAGTCTATAGAATGCTTTGTTCCAGGGATACAAATAGGTCAATTTGACTGGAAAGTAGAGTAAGGAGGTTAATAAACTAATTGACCTGAAAGATAGGCTACAGACAAGTTATGAATGGCTCTAAATACTGTTTGTTTTGTGAAGGGGGTGGGGAATTTCTGAAGGTTTTGGACCAATGTAATCTGTTCTGATTTGCTTCAGGAATTTCAAATTGGCAGCTTTTGGAGTATGGATGGAAGAGATCAGAGACAGGAGACCCATTGGAGTCCATTGCAATATCCAAACCAGAGAAGATGTAGAAGGGGCTGGTTGTGCTAAGAGTGGAAAGGAGAGAGGCTCAAGAAATAATCTCATTGAGGTTTAGGGGTGCTTGGGACCCTGATATACCGACATTCCAGGTCCTGCCCAAATGAATTAGACCCAAGCTTTCTTTCAGTCAAAGAAAAGCAAGTTTACAAAAGATTCACCATACTGGATAGACTCTTAAGGATTCAGTATTTGTGATGCTTGTATTGACAAGTGGTGCAAATAGAATGAGTTATATTGAATCTGAGCACCTTCGTGGAGTCCAGATGGATCTTATATAAAGAAAGACCGTAGGAGGGATCTAGGGGTAGCCAAGTAATCTGGGGTGACTAGAGGAGAGGTTTAGGGAGGGTGCTGATGGGAAGGGTCAGTAGTGGACGTTACAACAGGTCAGACTCCAGGAACCAAGAGACTGGGATTAAGGGTGGGAAGTAGTTGAAAGCTACCTGGAGATAACAGACAATGGAGGGCTAGGCTAGGTTAAGGGTACCAGAGATTTGGACATAGTCATAATGGCCTCTAGAGAAGCAAGTTCAAATGGGAAGATTCAAGGAGAGTTCAAGGGGATTCCCAGAGCCCATACCACCATCAACATGAGAGTGGAATCAATAAGACTCAGCAACTCAGTGGACATAAGAGAAGAGAGAGAGAGGGAGTGGATGAAGAGATGAGGATTACATCAGGATTTTGAACCTGAATGATTAGAGGAATAGCTGTACCCTTCATAGAAAAAAGGAACATAAGAGTAGGGGTGTGTATAAGGGGAAAGATAATTAGCTATCATTTTGCTATGTTATATTTGAGATATTGGCTGTATATCTGGGTGGTTGATAGGATAATAGATTTAAAGCTAGAAGAGATCTTAGAAGTGAATGATTCAAACCTGCTTATTGAAATGCATTAAACTCAGTACTTCCCTCATAGCAGTATCACCTCCAGGTGACATCTATGTATATGGGGTGTCCCAAAAGTGTTAGTTCAGTTTTAAGCTTATATAGTTTAATACCTTAAAACTGCACTAAATTTTTGGGATGCTCTGTAGAAAGGCAGTGGTCAGGTAAAATATAGAAATGTATTGTATTTGGAGTTAGAGGCCATGAGTTCAAATGTTGCTAGTTCTGTGACTGGGGCAGATCAAAATCTTTAGGTCTCAGATTCTTCAGCAGTAAATGAGGGGGGTCAGGACCAGGTGATTAATAAATCTCCTTTTAGTTTTAAATCTGTGCATATGGTCTTTTTAATTTTCCTCTAATTTTTCACTGCTGTATCTTTTTACAGAAAGAGCCAAAGCAATCTTCAAATAAATCAGCCATTGGGTCAAAAGGAATTTTATGCAGAAACATTCCAGATCTCTTTCTTTCCTTCTTCTTTTACATGACTTGTGAAAACGAAACAAAATAAAAACAAGAACCACTCACTTATAACAAACTGCCAAAGGCAGTTTCAATCTACTCCCATTCCTAGGGGCATTTTAAGGTAAGGACTTAACTTTTTCTTGGCATAAAAAAAATAGGGAGAAAAGGTCAGGTTTTGATCCCTACATGCCAAGACACCCACTGAGAAACAACTCCCCCTTTTCTGTACTCTATTTTATCAATCTCTTTTTAAACAATGATTTATTTATTTCAGTTAACCATCAAGAGATGTCCCAAAGCTGAAAGAGGGCCACAGTTATATAACTAAGGTAATGTCCGTGGAATTATAAAGATACATGCATTATTTTAACAATTCATGAGATTCTAAATTTAGGGCTAGAAGAGATCTTAAAAGCCAGTATCATCAAGTCTGTTATCATTTTACAGATGAGAAAACTGAGGTTTACCTTTTTTTTTTTTTTCTGAAAGTGAATGGGAAAGGTTAAAACTTCTCAGCCCATAAGTTTTCTTGTGGGAACAAGCTGGAGTTTTGGTTTCCCTCTTCTCCCTTCTTTCCACTGCCACATCAGCAGTAAGCCTCGTCAGGAGTCGTCCGACCTCCACTCCTGCTGGTGACTTTTGCTCCTTCCCTTCCCCCTTTCCCTTGCTGTCAATCAGCATTAAGCTCTCAGCCCCTCCCTTCTTCACTTTGCCAAATAAGGATAGGTACATTTGAATTGGCTATCCCCTATTTCCTTGTTCTTTGTAAGCCCGCCTCCCAGCCACTGAGAGATAGAGGTGGGCTTCTTTCTTCCTTATCATTGGAGGAGAATTTGTGCTCATATTGTAAACCTGCCTCCCAGCCAATGGGAGAAGGCACAGTGGTGGGAGGGGGCTTGATTGTGTTAGGATATCAATTCTTGTTCTGTCTTCCGTAACACGCCTCATTCTGTTGGTTCATACTGGTGGAAGGCATGTCTTGTTCTTGAGAGAAGAATAAGCTTCCTGTTCCTTCTTCAAGATACCTCTGATTTTTAATTTTTCTAGGTAGGGGATTTTTGGGGTCCCTGTACCCCACACAGAAAGTATGAATTTATTAACTCATTAGGTACTAGAGAGAACTAATCATTTATACCCAAATGAGAAAAATGTCTTCCTTTTCATGATGACAAAATTTGTTAATATAATCTCATGAATTGTTAATACCAACTGTAATATGGATTGTTGCTCCCTTTAATGATCCTTGTAATGTCAGAATTTCAGTAATGTCTTTACATTCCCACTCTTAAGATATTTACTCTTGATTAGGTTGAGCTGAACCATATTCCAGTTCCCCCTACCCAGGGATGTTGCCTTGTAGGAAAACCAGCTCAAGCAGGATTTCACCTAATATCCTCGCCTCTTTCCATTGGGATTCACGGCATGAAGGGCAAAACAGCTTGCCTGGATAGCCAAGGGCCACTGGGGTCTCATGACCAGTCCTTGCTACCTCACCTTCCTCCTCTCCCTTGCCTCCTAAAACTATAAAAAAAGCTTTTTCAAGGGTCTCTTTTGTTGGGAAATCAGCAGGACATCCCTCAGGGTGGCAGGTTTGCTAACCTGTTATCCCCATTAATGACACTTTATTACTCAACTCATGTTTCTGATTTATTTCCGTACTTGAAAACGACAATTCATTTTAAATCTAAAATGAAAAAAACCCCAAACAAAAACAAAAACAATGCTTGCTCCTACCAGAGACAAAGACAAAAATTCCTTAGCCTCCTCTTCTCTAGAATCTTAGAGTTTAATGGGGGATAAGACATATATGCACAGATAACTATGATATAGGCTAGAATGTACTAAGGATAAAAAAGAAATTTAATGATTGGCTGTTACCAAAAGAAGACACCTCCACCTTTGGGGACCAAACAAATTTCACGGAAGAGGATGCACTTGAGCAGATTATTAAAAAATGAGGATTTTTAACTTTTAACTTGGATATAAAGTAGTATATTTTATACACTGCAGATGTCTTATATTCTACAATATTTGGAGACTGGGGAGGGCAGGATGTTATCAAAGACTTTTTCTTTGCCGATTATGCCAGTTTGGCTGGAAAATTAACACTGAACAGGAGTTATATGAAAGTGAGTTGGAAAGAGATAATGGAATCAGATTGTGGTGGTCCTTAAATTCCAGGCCAGTTGTTGTTCAGTCATGTCCAACTCTTTGTGACCTCATGGACCATAGCATGCCAGGCCTTTCTATCCTCTACTACCTCTCAGTTTGTCCAAATTCTTGTCTGTTGTTTCTATGACACTAACTTTCCATCTTGTCCTCTGTTATCCCCTTTTCTTTTTGTCTTCAATCTTTCCTGACATCAAGGTCTTTCACAATGAGTCCTGTGTTCTCATTATGTCGCCAAAATATGTAAGCTTCAGATTGGTATTTGACCTTCCAGTAAATAGCTGGAATTAATTTCTTAAAGTATGGCCTTGTTTGATCTTGCTGACCAAGGGACTCTCAGATCTCCTCTCTAGCATCACAATCCCAAAATTTTGGTTCTGTGGTGTTCAGCTTTCCTTATAGTACATGTTTCACAGCCATTCATTGCTACTTCAATATAGCTTTGACTACTCTTTTTTGACAGACTCTTGTCAACAAAGTGGGATCTCTGCTTTTTATTGTGTTGTCCAAATTTCTTGTAGTTTTCCAAGTCACAAATGTCTTTTAATTTCATGTCTAAAGTTTCCATCTGAAGTTATTTTTGAGCCCAAGAATATAAAATCTAACAGTGGTTTCTATTCTAATCTAATACAAAATTTAGGGTCAATGAAAGTTTTTGAGAAGGGCTTTTCATAAGAAATATCTTGGTGACTGAAAAGGAGAGAAGGGAAGACTGGAGGAAGGTAAACCAGCAATTGTAATAGCCCACATAGAAAGTGATGGGAGTCTGAAGGACTCATTTCATTAGTCACTAGACTGACAACTAGGGTTGCTAAAATGTCTAAAGTTCAAAAAGGATAGAGGAACAGAACCTGTGATTTCAGTGGAAAAGGAACTCTCAGTTCAAGAAATTCCATATAAAAATGCAAGTCGGCAACTTCACTACAGCATGTGCTCTTAGAGAATTTCATAGAGCACTGAGAGGCTGAGTAATCAAGGTTTCCAAAGAAAGTACAGTACAACCTTGGTTTACAAGTAACCTGGCTTACATAAGCTTCACTGGACAAGGAAAAATTTTTCACAAAATTTGTCTTGCAGGATGAACAAAAATTCACAGTACAAACATCGCGTTTGGAAGTGAACAACTAACTCCCAAAGGGATGACACTCAGCTATGGCAATGTTGGGTGTTTTTTTTTTTTTTTTTTTGCTTTCATATGTCAAACAAAGGAACCTCAGGTTGGTGTACTGTGTAATCAGCCTCACTCAGTGTTGACCCTTCATGAAGGTAGCATCATTCACTCTTAACAGTACTATTAGAAGTGTGTTTATGTGTGTTTGCGTACCTACAGTAGTACTTTGCTTAGAAGTGTATGGTAGTGGGGCGGCCAGGTAGCACAGCGAGTAAGAGCACCGGCTCCAGTGTTGAGAAGACCTGGAGATCGAATCCCGGGCTCAGACACTCAGCACCACACCCAGAAATAACTGGCCGTGTAACCTTGAGCAAGTTACTTAACCCCGATTGCTTTAAAAAAAAAAAAAAAGAAGTGTATGGTAGTGACTGTGATCTACAGTGGTATTTGTAACAATTGTAACAATGGAGGAACATAGCTGATGATGGACAAATGGCTGGATCTTCACCAGGAGCAAAAGGGAGAGGTTGAGGAGGGTATCTCATCCTAGGAGGAAGCTGAGAGGTCAGAGGAATCCTTCGCATCAAGTGAGATTAGGGAGGCTTATCAGATATGGGAAAAAGTGCAAAATTTTGTTGAAAAACATCACCCAAATAAGGGTGTAACAATGAGAGTCACGAATATTTTTTTAACGATAATATATTGTTATATTTCCATGACATTCTGAAAAAAATGTCAAAAACAAGTATTGTTAGATTCCTAGTCAGAAGCAAATGTAAAGAGAAATAAATCAGGGAGTCAAAACATGAAAGTGATTCTAAAAAGCAAAAAATAAATGAAGGCTGTAGCGTTGTCTTACTTTTAGTGAAAGTAACATAAGAGAGAAATCCCTGATGTTCTCATGGAGGAGATTCTCCTTCCAAGCAAAAACCCTTTCTCCTCCTTCTCCCTCTTGTCTCCCTCATGCTAGCCATGACTCTTCTCAAAAAGTGCACCTTAATTTGTTTTATTTTTAGTCTTTATTGTGTACTAACCATTGCTATTGTATTTCAGGTGCATTAGGGACAAAAAAACTTACTTAAAATTATAAATAATTATTTTTATATGAATATTTTTGGGGATGTGGTACCAAGCATCTGAATTTCCATTATTTCCTGTGGGAAAATTTGCTTTGCTATATGAACAAATCATATGATAAACAGAATCTCGAAATGAATTAAATTCATAAACCGAGTTTCTACTGTATGGGTCGGAAGTTTAAGCTGATCCTAGGTCTTTCTGGCTTCAAGGCCAGCTCTCCGACTATTCTGCCACATTGCTCCAGGAGAGTAGAATAACATTTTCTAGAGCTTGGCACAGTGCTTTGCATATATGTGCACAATAATTATCTGATGAACTGAACTGTCTTTACATCTATGAAATATTGGAGAGATTATGCATTCTAATGCTTTCATTGCACAGATGGGAGGTCCCAGTTAGGTAAAGAGATTTGTCCAACATCATACAGATCATTAGTGGCAATGCCAGGAGTAGAACTAAAATGGGATTGATTCTAGTCCAATTTACCATTCAACCTCACACTACTCATGTCTTGGAATTTTGCAGCAACTAAAGTCTGAATAAATCTGGCTAAAAGCCCATGAATCTTTTAAATGCCACTTGAAAAAAAAGCAGAAGCTTTTTGCTCTCTAATGATCAGCTGAGTCTCTGATCCATTAGGTAGTATACATAAGAAACAGGGCTAAAAGAATGAAAGGTCAAGATCGAATATTTTCAGCCTTTAACAAATTACACAGAATATCTAGAAAGTTAAAAATAAAAACAAAAAGCAAAGGAAATTGCAGCCATAATGGTATATGCAGTCCCCCCCCCCCAATATTTGTCACCTCAATGGTTAAATGGTAGAACACATTGTTATTATGACACACTGTTGGCAATTGTATAGAGAACATCTCATTCCATCTCAAAACATCTTTCTCACATTGTATAAACAGGAGTTCAGAATTATCCTCCAATGACTTAGTATTTGGTACCTAAGTGCTATACAATGACACCAAAATTACATATGCCACAGATGGTTAGAAGTTCCTAACAACACTTGGAATAATTTCCATATACCCATGAAGGCTAATGATAATGTTGTGGTTTGAAAGACAGAACAATAGCATGTAATTACCCTGTCATTACATAATATTTGCCATTTTCCATGATTACTTATCATGCAATTTTGCGTAGCTCAATTGTGATGCAAAGGTCATGAACCTCCACATTCTCTCACACACTGTTTGCCCTGAATCTATGACTTAGATGTATTATAGCTACTCCATAATTTACCCTGATTGTTCCCAGTCTCTAAAACAATCAGGATGATTAAAATTGACATCGATTGACCTGGAATTTTGGATTCTGTTTCTTGAAGTGTGTGTTTTTTTTTCCCACAAAGTAAGCTGGAGCAAACAATATTCATGTTGTCTCTGGCAGGGCCTTTGATTTTGCTAGAGTCTCCATTCCCTCAGACACTAGGTAGATGTAAGTACTCATTCCTATACATGGATTTTTTTTCTTTTGTGGTTATGTGTAGGACTTAATTACAAAGCTGCATAAATTCATATGCCATTTGTAACATTAATAGTAACTTGTCAGTGTGATTTGTTCTGCCAGTTTCTGAGCTAGAGAACACTGGAAGAAGAAATTCACAAGCTAATGGCCTGCCCTTTTCTGACAGCACACCAGACTTTCACACTATTAACTAACACTTTGCCTCCCTCATTCAACTGCTGAACTGTTGACAAGAGCACTTTAGCAAGTATGAACAGCAGAAAATATCAAGGAAATAAAAACCCAGCTCCTAAGGAAGAAGACAAAGAGGAAGCACATTTTTTTTTAATTTTTAAATGAGGTAAACAAAAGCTGAAAAATTGGTATTATTATATATCGATAGTTTTGCTGTGCTTTCCTGGCATACTAATATGTCATATTTTCAAAAATGAAGTTTTTAAAATAGATTAATTTTTAAGTAAATAAAATTGAATGATATCTATTTTTCCCTAAAAAAATCACATTAAAAAATTCTAAAGACTCTCTCTCATTAATTCTGAATGACCAAGATTTTATAATTACTCATTGGAATTACCTGGAATTATTTTCAATGAGAATATTGATTCTTCTGCTACATCAAGGAGAGTTTTCCTCCTCCATAAACATTAAAGGTACTTTTAGCAATTTCTTCTGCACCATTCACAGAAATGGGATGATGTTCTAAGTGTACCTGTGTGCATTAGTGAGAGTTCTATTTTAGAACACAGCAGACAACTCACTCATCTTATTTCAAAGCCTCTGCTCAGAGCCAGAGACCATTTACCATCTAGTGCCAATTGTTCCCAACTTAGCCCAGTATTGCATAGCTGACATTCAATTTTGCAAAATCTATATTGCCCTGAAATGTGTGGAAGTGAAATCTATTGGTACCTGAATCTTGGTAGGGGTATCAACTTGGAGGGAGAAAGAGAACAGGGACATCCAATATATCACTGCAAATAGCAAGGACAGTTTGATCTATTCTATTTCAACAGAAATGATCCAGAACTAAAATACAAGGAATCCATAAAGCTCATTGCAGTTTTAGTTTGGCAGCTAATACATGGCTTTTAACATGATCATTTTAATTCAAAATACTCTCTACACATTTGTTGTTGTTGTTCTTGTAAAATGTGCAGAGGGAAAATAAGAATAAAATGGAAACTAAAAATATGAGTCGATATGTGACCATAACTTATAAACCTAGTGCATCCTAATTCCTTTGTAATCATATAAACATGGATTTTAGACTATTGGCAACTAGACCCCAGAGGCAAAATGGGTAAATGGTGCAAAATTAACTTCCTCTGATAGTGCATATTCACATCCTGTTGAAGTCATTGAAAATCCCTTGCTATATTTGTGAAAGCCAGGCTAGCTTGCCTGGAGTTAATTTTGCAGTGTTTTTTCTCTTGGGGATGACCATATATATGACATGTGCTCCATTCTAAAGCATTAACTTTGCTTTGTTAGAATTCCTTGGAAGATACAGTTATAACGTGATATTTATTATTTATATGTATATTTTATTACTAATGCTTATATTTAAAAATACAAGGATAACTTTATACTTTAAAATAATCAGATTACATTAAAGTCCTACTCTGATGCTTCATCTTGGCACGGCAGAAAACCTTGGTTCTTCTGAACCTTTGCCAACAGAGGCCCAGCTCTGACAGGCTGAAAAGGTTTTGAGTCAGGTATCTGCCAAACTGTATTTTATTTTGTAGGTTCTAAGCTGGGTTCTAACCTTTCTAGGTTCATTGCTAAATAATTGCTAGGTAAATATCTCTTTAAACTGTCCTTTGCTGGGTTCTGAAGGACTGATATGAATTGGAGAGTAGATCAAGGAGGTAAAAATAGAGATAACTGATATAATGAAAAATGTTATTTTATTAGCAGGTGGGAGGTTGGGAAAAACTCAACAAATACATTCTTAGAAATCCATGAGACCCTTACAGTGCAGGTTTTGCCACGTGATTTCAAGAGATAGTTCATATTCACTGTGGGATGGGGTGTGTGGTGGGGTGGATTGTGGTGGGGAGGTTGAACTCTGAAAATAATTGCATCTGTGTGTGTGTGTGTGTGTGAGTGTGTGTGTGTGTGTGTGTGTGTGTGTGAGAGAGAGAGAGAGAGAGAGAGAGAGAGAGAGAGAGAGAGAGAGAGAGAGAGAGAGAGAGAGAGAGAAAGTGTATGCACATACACAATGGAAAATCCCTTAATTGATTCAGATGACAACCCTGTTTGTCACTTGAAATTTTAGAGAGCTTTCTGCCACTGCTTTCGTTCATGAAACGTTCCCAGACTTTTCTGACAGGGAGAAAACCATCTCTACCTCGTAGTCCCCAGGAATCCAGACTCTGTCCTTGAGTCTTTCATTGATCGTTGTGGTTTTGCCTTATTTTTCTAGAACCCAGGCCCCCTAGCTACTTTCTTACTTTCTCCATACTATACTGGCAACATGCTTCCCCTTTTTCTCTTTTCTTCTTCCCACATTCTCCCCAACCCCCAATTTTATGTGTTGTCTTTCCCCATTTGAACAGAAGCTCCTTGAGGGCAACAATAATCTTGCTTGCTTTTATTTGTATCCCCAGTGCTTATCCCAGAGCCTAGCAAATAGTAACAAATAGTAAGTGCTTAACAAGTTTCTTCCTTCCTTCCTTCCTTCCTTCCTTCCTTCCTTCCTTCCTTCCTT
>NW_027185698.1:10949826-11113146 GCF_028583685.1 Petaurus breviceps papuanus
TTCCTTCCTTCCTTCCTTCCTTCCTTCCTTCCTTCCTTCCTTCCTTCTTTCCTTCCTTCCTTCTTTCCTTTTTTATCCCCTTCTTTCTTTTCTTTCTTTCCTAATCTAAAAGGTTAAGTAATTTGTTTGTGGTATCTTAAAATTGTTATACATCATAAGCTGGAGGTAACCCATATTTTCCTAACTCCAATGTGGGATCTTTATGTACCAAAGCTAGGTGGCTCTATAAAGAATATACTGAATGATATCTTTTTAACCTGTAGTTAGGAAGAATTGAGTTCAAGTCCAGTCCCAAACCCATACTACCAGTGTGACCTAGGGCAATTCACTTAGATTCTCTGTGCTTCAGGTTACTCAACTGTAAAATGGGGACATTAATAAAACCCACTTCCCAGAGTTGTTATGAGAATCATTTGA
Organism: Petaurus breviceps papuanus; assembly: GCF_028583685.1. Taxonomy (NCBI): domain Eukaryota; kingdom Metazoa; phylum Chordata; class Mammalia; order Diprotodontia; family Petauridae; genus Petaurus; species Petaurus breviceps. Next base: position 10,950,244 of record NW_027185698.1, read on the forward strand.
GATAACATTTGTATTACACTTAGCACAATGTACCCTAACACAGAGTAGGCCCCTAATAAATGAGTGTTCCTTTCCCCTTCTCCCATCTACACCTCACCAATGGATGATTGAGCTAATAAAGATAATTAGGTTCTTAATAAGTGCTGAGAAGCAAACTAGATATAATTCTGAAAAAAGAAATAAAATTAGCACTTAAACCCTATAATTATTAATAACATAAACTTCATTAATGACAATAATGTAGACTTTGTCAGTAATTCTAAACATGAAGACACATACTTTTCAGAGTCAAGTCATATCCATTCACAATTTAAGCAGATAAAGAGATAACTATGAATGAGGAAAGAACAAAAGGAAAAGGATAGCCTAAAGGTTCATTTAAAAGTTTTCTTTGGGAAGCTAGGTGGTACAGTAGGAAGACCTGAGTTCAAATTTGTCCTCAGACACTTACAAGTTACTTAAACCTACTTGCCTTAGTCTTCTTTACAAGAAAACCCTAATTGGGGTCACAAATTGTTGGACACAACTGAATAACAACAACAACAAAGTTTTCTTTATGGGACAGTGACATTCAGAATAAGGAAAATGCTGTTCTAGAAATGGCTACTTTTCTAATTTGTCTCAATTAAATGACTTTGAAATGAATATGCGTTATTAGACCTGGCCCTTTGCCTGCTGATGAAAACAATCCATTCCCTAAGATTTCCTAGTTGCCCTCTCATGACATTTTTCTTTTGCCTTGCCATCCTGTGTCCACATTTATCATGTTAGGGAGTATTCCTCACTTAATTTTTAAAGGTGTTGACATATAGCCACTAGATTAGAAATCAAAGAATTATAGATGACACCAAGCAATTTCAAATCTTTCTTTGGCTTCATCATGTACTTTTGAGAAAGTAAGATTGAACATAAGGAAAACCAATTAAAGTCTTTGGTGATATTTATAAAGAACTCACTTGGGGTACTCTGTTTCAGGCAGAAAAAAAATAGCCTATACTTCCTTGAATAGTGAAAAATCAAGGCAACAAAAAGGAAGACATCCCCTTTTATCTTTTGCTAATGAGTTGTGTGACTCTTGGCGTATTGCAAATTCTTTTCACTTCATACACAAAATGAAGAATTTGATCTAAATTATCTTTAAGATCTCCGCTAATTCTAGGTTTTTAAGATGAAAAGCGTCTTTAACTTTGAAAATGTACTTTATATTTTCTAGGAACTTGGATATATTTTATTCATTTCTTCCCATTGAATTTTGGTGGGGAGAACAACTGGCTTCCATGTTCTCCCTAAATCTTTAGTGTCTGACTGAAGGGAAAGATTGTTCCCCAAATATAATTGGCATTTATAACTAGAGAAAACAAATGTCGCTGATGAACTTGGGCAATAAATCCACAGATCTATCTTTCTAGATCTATTTCACAACACTTTCTCATATATATTCTACGTCTGAGCCAAACTGACTTGAGTGCTGTTGAGAATATACCACTTTATTCTTCCCCCTCTTTGGCTTTGCACAGGCTTTCTTCCAGGCTCAGAAGTCTTTTCTTTTACAGCACCATCTTTCCAAATCCCTAGGTCCCTCTCAGACTAAGGTTTGGTATCACTTTCTAGAGGAGGACTATGCTTTTTATTTCAGGTGTTAATATTCTTCTCCTCTCCTATAGGTAACAATACATTTATGTATGCAGTCATGTGCAGCTAGGTCACACAGTGGATAGAGAATCAGGCTTGGAATCAGGAAGATTCTTCTTCCTCAATTCAAATCTGGCCTCAGATACATACTACCTTTATGACCCTGGGCAAGTCAACTAAAGTCAGATAAATTTTTTGTGTCAATGTTGATGAATAGCAGGAAAAATCAGAACTGAGTCAATTCTTAAAAGGGGCAGCTAGGTGGCTCCATGGGTAGAGCAATGGACTTGGAGTCAGGAAGACCTGAGTACAAATCCAACCTCAGACACTTACTAGCTGTATGACCCTGGGCAAGTCACTTAAACCTGTTTGCCTCACTTTCTCATCTGTAAAATGAGCTAGAGACAAAAAGGGCAAAACATTTCAATATCTTTGCCAAGAAATCCCATACTATGTCACAGAGGTGGATGTAGTGGAAAAAAGACTGAAAATAACAACATACATATGTACATATACACACATAAATATATGCATACATGGATAGGGTATATATTTAGCATTTACTTTTTATGCAATTTATATTTCCTTTCCTATGCATTTATTTACTTATCTTGTACTCTCTATCTCTCCCCTAAATAGAAAGCAAGCTCCTTGAGGGCAGTGTTTTTTTTTTTTTATTTGTCTTTGTGCTTATGTTCATGATATAGGTAAGTGTGTAATAATCTTTGTGGTAAGTATAATAATAATCTTTGTTGAATATGCAAAACAAATAGAGCTGAAGGCTCATTTAATAATTCAGCAGGTATTCTGAGACTCTTAGAGTTCCCCTGAAACAGCATCAAAAACATAAAATATTAGGGTATGCATAAACACAAAATGCCCAGAAACTTTCCATAAAACCCATTTTAAGTGTACACAATTTTTAAAAACAAGAAAATTAATTTTGCTAATGGTTATTCCACAGGTAGTGAAACCTGATATTCATCATAGATTTGTTTACTTATATTTGTCACCTAGCAAAATAGCAATTATTCAGAAAATGAAATGCAACACATCTCTACTGTTAATGAGTGCCTAATAAATAGCTTTAAGAGTTCCATGATGAAAATTCCCACCTAATAATATTTAATATCTAAAAGTTTTAGGACATGACATATCTTTTTTAAAAAGTATAAACCAATTCAGAATATGATTAAAACTAACAAATATTACACTGGTTTTTAGAAATCAATGTTTCATTTCTTTACATTGTTTCTATTTATGAGCAGCATTCTATAATCCTCAATCTCACACTGTTACATTATAAATGATTTCCTAATTATTTGTTATTAAGTCCTCTTCTTCCATGTGTTATATTGATTAACTTTATCATTCTTCACAAACAATGATTTATAAATTATTTCAGTACTGCTTACTGTCAAAGTTGAGATTAGTAATTAGGTAAAATTAATGGTTTTCTACTTAGTGGAAAATTTAGTAAAAATTGTTTACTGAACTGTTATTGTCTGCCCACAGCTTGTTACAAAGCATTTAAAATAAATCCTGGACTTAGTTAAATTTTCAATTCAGTAAAAATTGAATGAAAGATGAAATCAGGACACGAACAGAGAGATAATGGATAGAATGTAAAAAATGATGATTATGTTAATATTTTTTCTTACTGATGACCATTTCATGTTTACTGTGGTTTTAACAAGTTGATTTTTCCACATCACTACTTTGAGGTCTTTTGCCTTTTGCTAGAGAGGTAAATGTTTTAGTTGGTCAGAAATGAAGTCACATTGATTTTCCTTTGCTACATCCACTACTAATTAAGTGTGTGAGAAGACTTGATTCTTTATGTTTCTACAGTTCTTTTCCATTGAGAAAGTTTTATAAGTCCTAAAGTTACCTAAAATGTATTAGGCAATTACAAAATGGACAGTTAATTCTAAATTATCTGAAGGCAGATAATCTGTAAAGGTAGCATATAGGCACATGGGTAGATAGAGGACCATCCTTGGATTGAGGAAGAAATGTACTTAAAGTGCATTGGATGTTCATGGAGGACTAGCACCTCTGGTTTGATGGCTTTCTAAGCCCTTTTCAGGGCTGCCCATATACCTCTACTGTTCACTTACCACCAAACTCTTACCTGTGGCTCCAAGAAGCCTTTGCAGCTGCCACACCCTGGTAAAACTGCCTGGGCAGATGGGCTAACCCAAGCTGAGGATAACTGAGAGACCTGAAACCAGTTTGTGAGTCAGGGGGATGTCTACCCCAAGCATGCAAAACTTCCCCTGGTGGAATGGGTAGATAAGAATAATTTATTCCAATGGTCATGGAGACTGTTGAAGCAGATGCTGCTGAGCACTTAAGAACTTTGTCAGATATCTAAGATCCCAAGGTCACACACTGTATCCCAAGCCATCTCCAGTCATTTTAACTTAGGTCTTGCCATTGGACTTAGATGACTCTGGAAAAGAGAGTGAGGCTGATGACTTTATGCAACTCTGTCTCATTTAAATTCAGTTCACATACAAGACAAGACATTACTCCATGATGTCATTTGTTCTCTTCAAAAACAAAGACTGAATGAATGCATGATATGCAAAATATGTGACCAAAGGCAAGTCATTCAGTGTTTGAGGCAGCTATCTAAAGGCAATAATTAATAGATCCATTGTCATTAATGTGTAAGATTTTCCAATACAGATAAAATTCTAGGTACAAACCAAGAATAACAATGAAAAGATTAGGAATCATAATATCCTAATAACTATTAATCATTCTTCTTTACTCTTTCATATAGTCTACAACCTGATAGAAAGACTTTTAATGCAAAATATTGTGTTAACTCACAGACTTCTGAGAAAGGATGACAAAGCTTGCAGCCATCCAGTTTAGGTGACACCTGCTCAACGTGTAAGTAAATCTGAAAAATGAAGATTTCTGCCAGAAGGCAGGATCAGTTCTGCATAGCTTCCTAGTTCTTTATGAATTAGGACTTCTCAGTTGTTTTCTTTTTTATTTTTAAAATATTGTAATTCCCTGAACAAGGTACATTCAAAAGAAAAATACTAGTAAGTTTTAATTTATCGAATTCTCTTACGAGTATGAAAAGCAAATAAACCACATGGTCATTCACTGTGGGACTATTTTTTGGTCTTAAACAAATGAAATATATAGTCTCATATAAAAATAATTTGCATTCCATGGTTACATCTACAAATGATACAACTATTATTGGGGATAAGGAGTAGACCTATAATTTCACTGATATCAGTAATTCTTAGAGGAGTAAACTTCTTCCAATGCAGTTTTACATGTTCTCTTCAAAATATGGTATTTGAGGGTTGCTGAGAGATCATTGAAAGGATTCAACAAGTTGCCTACGGTCTCAGAGCCAGTATTTTTCAGAGGGGAGACTTGGACCCAGTCTTCCTGTCTCTGAAGCCAGCTCTCTATTGACTCTATCTTATAAACCCTCAGCAGTTAAGGATATTACTGCTTTCTCCATGTTCAAATACCTCCTTTTCAAGTAGAAGGGGACAAAGCTCTAGCCTATGGACATTCTTTGATGATGACGCGTTGCAATTTCATGTGCTTTTCTTTAATATACTTTTGCTAAAAACAAATAATCATTTTCTGAAAGCCAAAAGAGAAATACTGACTGGTGAGTGAACTTGTAATCTCACTTGATTAGACTTAATTATTGAATAGCATTTGTATTTCATAGTTAAGAACCAGTATATTCAGTACACATATCCATATAGGTTCTATTGGATGGGAGAAATGAGGAGGTAAGAGAAGGAAAAACTCGTACTAGTATATTTTTACTTGCTTGTGCAGATTAACTATTTAGGTTTTTTTTTTTCTGAAAAATGTGATTTTGCTATTGAAAGGTCTGAAAGAATACTTGGGCTAATCAAGGATATTGGAATGATCAACCCCTGACACTCAGTGTGCAATATAAGTATGAAAAAATACTCTTTTGGGGGTCAATATAATTTCTTATGGAAATGAATTAGAAACATTTTGGATTATTGTTTTCAATCTCATTAATTAGATTGTAAATTCTATGAAGGAGGAGCTATATCTTATTTCTACCAGATCACAGTGCTATCCACAGTGAATACTTAATAAATATTTGTTGAACAAAATAAATGAGTGAACATGATAAGTAATAATATGTATATTGAAATATATAAATACATGCATATATGTATATATATGTGTGTGAGTACATGTGCATAAAGTAGAAAAAATTAAACATCTCAAAAATGGTCTAAAAATAAGAATACAAACTAAAAATAGATATATCTCAAAAATAATGAGATAAGTTTTGAATGGCATAATCACAATAAGCCTTCAGGGAAACTAGGACATTCTAGGCAGAGTACTGGGATCATTGAGAGTGTCAATTATATTCTTCTATATCTTCCTTGCTTCCATTGGCAGAGAAGGAATCTTACACCAATTAGACAATGAGTCTGATGATTGTGTAATGAAAGTTTTGATCACAATATCTCCTCAGGTACTAAGCAAAGTATTCTCTAAATAATATGATATACAAGGGAATTTCTTGAATACATGAAAGAATGAATAATGATTATTTATATGCATCTTTTATAAGAAAGCACTCTTTTTGACTCAACTGATTGACTACCAGTACAATTTAGAGAACTTCTAGTCAAAATTCCTGGAATTTTATTTATTGGATATTCATATACCTAGTTTGGTTTTGAGTAAAGTAGATATTAGTTATTGTTTCCAAGTTTTAGTGAGGGGGAGGTAGATGGAGTCAAAGTGGAAGTTTTAGGAAGACATTCATCAGTTTGATTGGAAGTGGTCTGTAGTTGAAAATGAGTAAAGCTTTCTTTTTCAACTGTCTTTGTACCCAGAGCACCTCAAAAGTACATGCTGTAATATGGAGCTGGCTAAATAGAAATAAGTGCATGGAAGTTACAGTTTGTTTCTTGACCATTCCAGGAAAAAAAACCTGGAGAGTAAAAAAGAAGAAAGACAATTTGATAGACTCAATTAAAATGGGTGTTTCTACTCAGGGGCAGAAGAACGATAATATCCTGTCATACTGACTCCCTTGTAGTGACCTCAGAAGATTGTAGAAATGTAGTAAAGAACTAAAAATAATGCAACCCTTGCAATGAAGACCTTTTTTCCAAACCCAAGCATAGTGGGATAATTAAAAGTGTAAAATTTGGATGGGACTTTTCCTTTTAATGAGACTTGGACAATTAACTCTTTTGGCTCATGTAGTTTCATTTCTGATTTGTTGAAATATAGTATTGGGAACTAAAGCTTTGATAAAGCCCATTGGTATTCAAATGGAGCTACTCTTGACCATTTCTTAAATCCAGATCACACTAGCTCTCACAGATTGTCAACAATAGGTCCCAATCTCAGCCTCAATTGGTCATTGTTTGGGTTGTGATAGTTCACAGTGAGTGTAAATAGCAAGTGTTTCTGTTTTGGCCAGAAAATTTGAGGGTCTTCCCTCCCAGAATGATTTTTTTGGACTAGGTAAAAGAGGTCATTCTTTGACTCATTTCTTACCTAGATTTAATCACTGAATGGACATTTTCTCAGACAAACTGAGACCTGAGAAAGATCTCAGCTTAAACAGGTCAAAGTCTCCCACTGCACCTGGGACCATCTCCAATCATTTTTTTCTGAGTAATTAATCATTTTATTAATCATGATAGCACATAATTAATAAAATGGGACAGTGATACTTTAGAATGTCAAAGACACCTCATGGAATTGACTCAACTGTTATATGCCCTTGGAAGAGTTGGTGCTCCTGAAGGTGGCAATCAATAAACTCTGATGGCTTAACAAATAATGAGAGAGAATGAATATTTTTTCTTTTTTTTCAAATGCTTTATTGACTTCTGATTTGCATCATTCATTTCTGCCAGATTTTGAGATAAAAATTTTCTCCCAGTTTTTCCCCTACCCAACACCCCAAAATAGCAGTCCCACAGGACATCCCCTCCTCCAATCTGTTCTCTCCCATATTTTCTCCCATACCCCTTTAGACTTTTCCAGTGGATCTCTATGTCCCAGTGCCTTATTTCCCAATTACATGTAAAATAGTATTAATACTAATTATATATATATTTGAATATTTGATTTTAAAACTTTGAGTTCCACATTCATTCCCTTCCTCCCTTGTCACCCACCCTTATTGGGAAGATAAGCAGTTCAGTATAGGTTGTACATGTGTGGCTAATACAAAATAATAACATAGTAGATATATTGTAAAAGACTGACTATATTTCCCTCCATCCTATCCCACATCCCAATTGTTCTATTCTCTACTTTGATCTCATCCCTTTTCAAAAGTGGGTGCTTCCAATTTCCCTCCCCCCGAGCCTGCCCTCCCTTCCATCATCCCCCCTCTCATCCCCATCCCCCCTGCTCTCCTGGAGGGTGAGATACCCTATTTAGTGTGTATTTCATTTCCTCCTCAAGCCAAATTTCAATGGGAATAAGGTTAACTCATTCTCTTTTGCCTTCCTATTCTTCCCCTCCATTGTAACGATTTTCCCTTGCCTCTTCTATATGAGATAGTTTACCCCATTCTGTCTCTCCCCATCTCCTCTCATTATATTCCTCTCTCACCTCTTAATTTCACCTTTTAAGTATCATCCCTTCCTGTTAAATTGGTCCTGTGCCCTCTATCTATGTATACCTGTAAACATATATACACACATTCACATATGTATTCATATGCCCATATGCCCTCATATATATATATATATTTCTGTTCCCTTCAATTACTGAGAAAAGTTTCTTAAGTTAACAATTATTGTTTTTCCATATAGGGATGTTAATAGTTCAATTTTGATAAGTTCCTTATGATTTCTTTTCCCTGTTTACCTTCTCATGCTTCTTGTATCTGAATGTCAAATTATCTATTCAATTCTGTTTTTTTTCAGCAACAGTGCTTGAAAGTCCTCTATTCCACTCAATGACCATATTTTCCCCTGAAACATGATACTCAGTTTTGCTGGGTAGGTGACACTTGGTTTTAATCCCAGCTCCTTTGAACTCTGGAATATCATATTCCAAGCCCTTCGATCCCTCAGTGTAGAGGATGCAAGATCCTGGGTTATCCTTATTGTGTTTCCAAAATATTAAAAATTTTTTCTTCCTGGCTGTTTGTAATATTCTCTCCTTAATCTGGGAATTCTGGAACTTGGCTATAATATTCCTAGGAGTTTTCTTTTTGGGATCTTTTCCAGGAGGTTATCAGTGGATTCTTTCAACCTCTATTTTGCCCTCTGGTTCTAAAATATCAGGGCAGTTTTCTTTGAGAACTTCCTGGAGGATGCTTTCTAGGTTCTTACTTTGATCATGGCTTTCAGGTAGTCCAATAATTTTTAAATTATCTCTCCTGGATCTATTTTCCAGGTCAGTGGTTTTTCCCATGAGATATTTCACATTGCCTTCTATTCTTTCATTTGTTTGGATATGTTTAACAGCATCTTGATTTCTCATAAAGTCATTAGCTTCCATTTGCTCCAATCTAATTCTGATGCAATGATTCTCCTCATTGAGCTTTTGAGATTCTTTTTCCATTTGGCAAATTCAGCTTTTTAAGGCATTCTTCTCCTCATTGCCTTTTTGAGCCTCTTTTGCCATTTGAATTAGTCTATTTTTTAAGCTATGTTTTTCCTCAGTCATGCTGTTGACTCTCATTTCGTAATTTTCTTGCATTGTTCTCATTTCTCTTCCCAATTTTTCCTCCACGTCTCTTATCTGCTTTTTAAGGTCTTCTGTGGCCTGTAACCAGCTCGTATTTTCCTTTGAAGCTTTTGGTGCAGGAGTTCTGACTTCACTGTCTTCTTCCTGTTCCATGCTTTGCTCCTTTTTGTCCCCAAAATAGGAGTGTAATGTTGGAATCTTCTGTCTGCTTTGTTTCCTTTGCATGGTCATGTTACCCCTCAGTCACTTGACCCCTGGGCTTTTTGCCACAGTAGGATTCTGCCACCAGACAGGGGAGCTTTCTTCCCAAACGCTGGGATTTTCTCAGCTGTTGGAGGTATTAGATGGGTGCCCTCTTTGAGGCCTCCACACACTCTGGCAAGCTGGACACACATCCCAGGACCTCTACTTCAGTCTAGATCCAAGCAGGTTAAAGCAAGAGTGATTACCCCTCAGACTGGTGCTTGGCCCCCTTACACTCTGCAGGCCAGGAGCTGAAGCTGCCACAGTGGTGCTGGCTGGCTGTGACTGTGTCTCAGAGGCTTCTTGCTCTGGGGGCAAAAGCCATGCACTCCCACTTGCTGCGTCCCAAAGTCCAGACTGTACTGACCTCTCACTTTGTTCTTTGCATCTATGTGTTGATAATTCTGGAAATGGCCATAGCTGCTGCTGATCTGGAGTCCCTCCAGCTAGCGGCTGGTTGGACCTGCCCTGGGATTAAACCCTTGGCATGGGGCTGGGCTTGGCTCCCAGAGTGCTGTGCTGGCCTATTCCTGTGGGCCTGCCACGCTGTCCTCAGTGGGATGTTAGCTTCTCTGTGTCATTTTGTGGTTTATGCAGCTCCATCTCCAGTCATTCTAATCTATCTCTTGCCACTGAATTTAGATGGCTCCAGAGGAGAGAGTGAGGCTGGTGACTTTGCAAAGCTTTGCCTCATGTGAATCCAATTAATTTGCAAGTCAAGACATCACCTTTTTGATGTCATTGTTCCTCTTCTAGAAAGAAGCACAAACAACAAAAGAGATTTAGCTATAAGGACTAAAAATAAAAGTAGGAAAGACCTACAAGAATTATGATTTTAAAGATAGAAAATGGATAGAAGGATAACTTCAATCCAGTAATGTGAAAATTATCTATAATGAACAATGAAAAGAAGCCAGAGCTATTCAACTCTTATTTTGTTTCCTGTCATCTCTACCAATGATCATGTTCTATAGGGGAGAAGGATTGGATAAGAAGGCCTAACAAGGAAAAGAAATGGCTATCAAAGGAGGAAACCTATTTTCAGAATAGAAGAATCTTGAAGATATAGAACTACTTAAAAAAAAGGTACACAAATTTGAATAGATAAATGAACATCATGTTTCTTAGTGTCTTGTCCTTTTGTGCTACTGTCTGATTCTGTCTGATATATAAGTTAAATTGTCAAGGTCTAGGGGTGTTGGGACCCTGAAATTCAAGGACAAGTGACACAGGTTTTGTTTTGAATCAATTTGATTGAAGTCCTCTTTCAGTCAAAGAAAAGGTTTATTTGAATACTGGTTGGAATGAGTGAGATTTTAAGAATCTTCCATATTCATATTGACAAATGGCCAGATTGAATCTGAGTGTTGGCCAGACTCTTTGGGAATCTGAGCACTTTAATGGAGGAATGATAGACCCTTTATACAGAAGACTGAAAAAAGAAATTGTCTAGATGGAATTAAAGAGTGACAGTGTAGGGTGGGGCCAGGTGCCCACAATGAGGGCCACAATGAAAGGGCAGTTAATTAACTGGGAAGGGCAGGTTGCCCCAAGGACTTGGCCCTGTGTGAAAGTTCTAGGAAAGTTCAGGGTGAGGGAAAGGGCTTTTCCCAGGGCCCATACTCTATCAAAATTTCAGCCATAAGTGGGGATAAAAACCTAATGCCTAGGGAAGTAGAATGATAAATCTGTGGATCACTGGGTAGGAAAAATAAAGTATATGAATCCCATTGAAGTCTCATCTCATGTCTCAGAAATCAGTTATCTATAGCAAAAAAGAATAAAACTAAGAGAGCTTCAAAAAAGACTGTGAACATTTTCCTATGTAATGTCCTCTGAGTTCATTCATATACAGTGATACCTCCTTGTCATCTAACGTTATTTTCCCCTTCCTTCTAGAAGACCTGTTTTGTTTATATTTTAATCCAGATCTTCATATAGTTAATGACATAGAGAAGTAAATATAATAAGACCTGAGTTTGTAACCAGCCCATAACAGTTACTAGTATGTGTGATGGACATGTTGATCAACCTCTCTGACCCTCACTTAGCGAGGTACCTTGCAGATTGCAAGCACTTAAATGCTTGTTGATTGATCTTAGTTTCATCATCTGTAAAAAGTGAAAAATAAGAAATATCATATCTGTTTCTTAGGGGTGCTGTAGCTGTCACATGAGATAATATTCATGAAACACTTAGCATAGTGCCTGGTGCATACTGGGTACTACTACATAACTTTGTTTTTTATTAAGAATGCATTTTATCCATTAAAGTAGACTATCACCTTGGATAATATATTGTTGTAGACATTGTGGCAGATACAAAGAAGACATTAATCCATCAATCCTTACAAACAACAAAGTATTTTGGCAAGGTGAATACCTGGGTAAGGGTACAGTCTGTAGCCATAAACCAGAGAGAAGATAATTGTTGTACTTTTATTATTTAACCAAAGCACTATTTTCTTTTTTTCCAAGTGTTGAAGACATAGAAGATATACTAGTTGACTCAACTAGTCAGTCATTAGTTGGTGAATATTCATGGAGCAGTTTTGATGAGCATAACTCTGTGTTGCAAGGCAGAGGGGGATAAAAACAATACAATACAGTCTCTATTTTTGAGCACCTTAGACTTTACCTTTTCTCCCAGCATGCATTTCTGTGTTTTTTTCAGTCATCTATTTCTTCTTGTCAATAGGAAGGTTCACTCTATAATATATGGAGGCCATTTCTGCTCTGATTTTTAGGACATCAGTGGCAAAATTGATGTTTTCCAGATGGTCTAAATTGTGTATGATATTGTTCTCAGAACATCAAACCTGGGGATATTACAGAGGCTCCTGAATGAGATTGATAATAACATCATAGATTTGGGTCTAAATGTCCACCAAGGAAAAACAAAATGGATGAAGAATGTCTATTGTTCAGACTATTATATCTTTTTGAATAGACAACACATAAAGTATATCTAGTGCTACATATATTGGACAGTTGTAGCGAATTGACAAGGGACTAACTCCAGAGTTGAGTAGGTTTATGAAATCAGACTATATTGTCTCTGGTGAATTTGGCTGTGCTTTTAATGATACCAAGGGTCTTCTAAAGACAAAAGTCTGTATTTTAAACACTAATACCCTTCTGGTGATGTTGTATGACTGCAATGCATGGAAAACTACAATTTACAAAGAACTAGAGCTGAGTTACCAAAAGGAAAATTAGAAAAACATGTGAAACAAACGCAAGCTACAACCTATTGCAGAGGAAAGATGGCGAAAAAAATTCACTAGAAAGATGTAAGACTAAATAACAATAATAATAAAAGGATGGGCCAATTATAGAATAACATACATACTCTCTTTGTTCTACTTTTATCCATGCAATAACAAGAGATACAGGGGTATACAAAGAAGACTAGCACCTCTGGTGTGAGGGCTTGCTAAACCATTTTCAGGGTTTCTCATCCACTTTTGTTGTCTACCTGGCACTCAACTTTCACCTGTCACTACAAGAGGCTGAAGCATGAACAGCAACTACACCCTGGTAAACCATTATGGCAGATGGGCTAAACCAGATTGAGAGTAACTCACTGGTCTCAAACCTGTTGGTGAGGTATCCTACCCCAAGCCCGTGAAGACTTCTACCAGCAGAATGGGTGGATGAAAATATTTTGTTCTAATGACCATGAAGACAACTGAAGCAGGCTCTGTGGAATGCTTTAGAGTTTGGCCAGATATTGAAGACTCTGTGATCCACTGCATTCCAGGCCATCTCCAGTCATCTTAACTTTTGTCTTGTCACTTTACTTCAATGACTGTGGAAGAGAGTATGTTGATGATTTTGTGCAACTCTGTGTCACTTAAATTCAATGCATGCATGAGTTAACACATCACCCCATTATGCCATTGGTTCTCCTAAAAAACAAGGGGCAAACAATAACCTACAGGCATGGAAAGAAGAACCTAATTTGTTAAAACCCAAGAAGGAATGTTGAGATGACATTTATAAGTGGCCTAGCATAGGTAGGAGAGATGGGTTGATGTCTGCACTAGTGGAGGAAGTACCATATCAATGAGCTAATAGATACCTTCAAATATAAAAGTGAGTAGCACAACAGCAACAACAAAAAAAGGAATCTGTTTATGGTTCTTTCATCAAGTAATCTGTTCATCAGCTAGACTGAATTTCCATAATATGAAAAGCCCAATATTCAGGCTTATTCTGGCAACAACAATAAAAAATCAAACAAACAAAAAAAAGCAAAATGAGCAAATCTGATGATAGATCTCATTTGTCTCTGAGAGCAAAGTCAAACTCTAAAGGAATGCATTTTCTACATTTTCTTCCTTGTTTGTCTCAAAATAACCACACTGAATGTGGGTTTTAGTAGGGAAAGTCATGCTAATGAAATGAACATTTCAAAGGCTACATTCTAAAAATTATTATTTTAGTTAGCAATCTTCATATTTGCATAAACCTGGTATAATAGCTTAATTTTAAAATGTCTTGCATTTTTCACCTCATTTAACAATTTCTCATATTTTTAAAGTGTATTGTGGTGAATTAATTTGGGAATATTTGCATTATCTTATAAATAACATTGCATTATTAAATAGAGAAAGGAAGCCAAGTACTTTTCAAAAAATATGTACACATTTGATTAATCATAGCCTTATATGTCTTTCTCTGCATTTACTGTATTATTTTCTGGACTCTTAGGAAATGGCTGCTAATATAATATGTGTTGACCTTTTTCTAAAAAAAAAATTATACTTTGAAAAAGAGTTTTTGTTCCACCATGTAGTGTTATATTTCTTAGTCCACATTTCAAAAGGTTATGGAGACCTGCCTTTTCTTAAGGAAACAGTAAGTAAATTAAATTACACATTTAATCAGCACACACACAGAACAGTAAAATGTATAACTGAATTCCCAAACTGAACAATTTACTAAGTAAAATGGGTGAATCTGGAATTATCATGATAAATACCATAAAAAATTAGCCATTTAGCCAAATAGTAGTCACTGACTGTGTTTCATGTGACCAGTACTGTGCCATAAAACAAAAGATGCATACAAAATGTTCCCTGCCTTCAAGAGGTTACAAGCCAATTGTGAGACATGAAAAGCTTTGGGCAGGGGGGAATACAATAAACTTTTAGAAAGACATTCCCCAGTGAAAACAGACACATAGTAGTTATAAGTAATTAGAGAAGGGAAAGATAAGTCAGGACCATTTCAGAGGGTGGCATTTTAGAAAGAGCAGTGAATATGAAGTTAAGAACTGGTATATCATTCCTGTTTCTTCTATCTTCTCCTTTGTAAATATAAAATAAAGAAATTTGTCTTGTTTGGACCTCAATTTCCTCATCCCCCCAAATATCATTGAATCAGATGTTTTCTAAGGTCCTTTGTTGCTCTAAATTTTATGATGTCATGAAGCTAGTTTGGAAAAGTTTCATGGAAATGGTAAGATTTGAGGTAGGTCTTAAAGTGTGGAAGAACTGTAGCTAAAGAGAAGAGGAGGAGGTGTGGGGGGTACAAAATACCATGTTCAAAAGGCAAAGGTGGGAATTAGCACAACATGTGCTGGGAACAGTTTGAAGGCAATCCTGAAATCAAGAAAGGATTTATTCAAAGTAGGAGTTTGGATAAGTAGGATGAAGGTAGATGTTAGATAAAGTATGGACTTGATATGACAGGAGATTGGAAACTAGGTTCTTCAGCTTGTTAATGTGATGAAAATAAATTGAAGGAAAGTAGTGAGGTAAATGCACAAGGTGTTCCCAAAATTTCATTGCAGCTATAAGCTTTGAAAGATTATAGCTGCACTAAGATTTTTGAGACATGCTATATTATAAAGAGAATCACTAAAATTATAAACCTAAGGAATAGGAAAAAAAAATGAGAAAATGAGGAAAGGTAGTTCATTGGATGAATTAGAGAACACAACAAATGTACTATAAATAAATCGCAAAGATTGAGTAAGGTTAGGCAGACGGATGTAAAAAAAAGGTAGGCTGGTCTTACATCTAGAGTAAGGGATAGCTGGTAAACAGTCCACATATTCCAATGGTATGTATACATGTCAAAAGATATATAGGAGAAGCCCCCACTCCTACCCTTATTGCTTTGGGTGAACTACATTTGGGAAGACCTGGACAAGATGAGAAGGCACAAATAAGTTTCAATCAGTCATGGTGGAAGGACTGTTCATACTGATGAAATCACAGAAAAATTTAAGTATAAAATGCTTTTTTTTAACTTGAGATTAAGGCATTAAATCTGTCAGTTAGATAGCTGATTAGTATATTTATACCAATTGTCTGTTCTGTCCAGCTTGTTATTTGAATAACAATTGTAGTGGAAGTAAGGTTAG
The DNA here is from genome assembly GCF_028583685.1 of Petaurus breviceps papuanus. NCBI lineage: Eukaryota > Metazoa > Chordata > Mammalia > Diprotodontia > Petauridae > Petaurus > Petaurus breviceps. Next base: position 10,966,207 of record NW_027185698.1, read on the forward strand.
ACATGACATAGTGAGGGAAATCATAAAATAAGAGGTCATATTTAAGTACCCTACTGTAGAAAGCCAATTATTACACAGTCCAGTAGAAACCATTGAAATTATAGGAAGGGTGCTGCAGCAAACATTCTCCTGACTGTGGGAGTGAGGTTTCAGAGACTAGTTGTCACTTTCCATAGTCTCTGACTGCTCTACAACTCATATCCACAGTCCAGTAGATCATGGCCTTGACCTTTAACCCAGACTTCACTTGCTCCAACATTTCTCTCAGCCTTCAGGGACTTTGCACTCTCCTGTCATGAGAAAATCCTCATGATTTGCTTTCCCTGGTTGCCTGGTCTCTGGCTCTGTCTGCAATCATCCTGTTCCCTTGCTTGTTGTAGAAAGCAAGAACATGACACAGGTGAAAGGTCCTGTCTAGATCAGTAAAGTCCTCTCCTTTTGGATCTCCTCTTCTCCTTACTGGGTTTAGCTTCTCTGACTTCCAGGGGACAGTAACTTGCTTCTTTTGTTAACCTCTCATATTCCAGGCTCCTGTGAGATGCAGCAGAAAGCCCAAATATATGTATGTGGAATAACTTGAAAGCAAAATTCAAGCAAGACATTATATTAAAAATTATACAGAATATAGAACTGTTCATGATATATTTATTTGTGCTTAGGGAATTCTAAGTGAAAATAATGGAAGACTTCCTGAAGGAGATAAGTTTTGATAAGTTCTTGAAAGGGGTAAAGGACATAGATCAGTAGAGAGAAGAAGGAATTTAAGGAAATAACAGTGTCTACACTAGCTAAGTCTGTCCAAAATGTTTTCCATGAATTATTTATTTATTTAGGGTCTCTTACCTATCACAGTGCATGAAACATTATATATATTTATATATTCATTTTTGTCCTTGTATACCTAGTACTTGGAGCGTTGTAGGTGTTTCCTAAAGGCTCGTCAAATTTAAGTTTCAAAAACTCGTCAAGTTTCAGACTAATTATTCAGATCTAATTTTCTTCCCACTGATACTAATGTATACTGAGTATCTTCACGAGTGACTATTGTTTGTTTCTTTGCTCATAGATTCCTATGGTCAATGTTCCACTGGCTACAGGGTACACCTTAAAATTAGTGACAGTCTTTTTCATCTCTTGTTTCTTCATAGTTCCTTTGATGGGCTAATTTTTGACTAGGAATAGGTCTTTGTACACCAAACAATTCTACTGAATTCTATAGATTAGCTAGCATCTGCTTTGTTTGGCCAATGTCAGGAGAGAATACTAAGTGGGAAAACACAAGAAATAAGTAGACAGGAGCAGAGATAAATATTATATATTTTAAAGTGTTTTCTCATTATGGTTTGTGTACCTAGACTTTTAATTTGCCTGGTGTGACCCTGAATTTTCCAGGGCTCTTCCAAGATGAGACAGAAATGGATGTAGATGAGTGCCCTGGTTCCTTCCTATCTGATAAATAAGCAAAAAATAGTTAACATCTTCTACAATGTGTACAACATTGCCCAATATTAACTTTAAAGTACTGACTCTGACTCATACTTGCAGTATGAACCTAGGCATATCAGTTATCCTCTTAGTGTTTTAGGCTGCTGGTACTGTAGACTAAAAAGGTGTCACACTGTATTGGTAAAGGTAATGCCTTCTGGGATTCCCTATACCAGAAGTAACAAGTATTCTCTTAACACTGTTGACCCAAAATTTCTGAGTGTTGTGGTATCAGTTTAAAATAAACCTGGGAAACATTTAACAAGATAAATAAAAGTACAATAGAAAATGAAGTTAGTATATCAACTTATAAGTCACTGGTGCCACTGCAGGGATCCTCACGTATTGTTTAATGACCCACATTTCTATTTAAATTTGATACTGCTCCCCTATGTCAATGATAACAGGTGTCTAAGCCCTGTTTCCTGAGTCCCAGATCTTTCTAATCTGACAAATATGGTAAGTAATCAGGTAGTAATAAATTATGATGCACACACCATTGTGTGGAACCCATTCTTAACTATAGTAATATTTAAGCCATTGTACCTCCAGGTCTTTAAGGCAACATTCGAAATAAATTTTTGCATAAAGCATAAAAATCTTTGCAGGAATAGAAGTTGGCTGTCATAGCCTTTCTTCATAATTTTGAGAGAAAAAACTGAATTTCCCATCAAGGGGCATTTATTTTCACACACACACATCAAAATAAAGAAAAAAACCAGAAGTGATAATAAGTGAACCAAGATCATACAAAGCCATCTATATAGAATAGTTCCATTGTTTGAGAAAAAACAGCTAATCATATATTTGAAAACACACACACAAAGCCTTATAGAATTGTTTGCTTATCAAACATTGTTACTATGCTTTTCCATAAAGTTCTATAAAGTGTTCAATGCTGTTTTATAAATTTGGTGTTTTTTTTTAACCATGTCGTCCAAACAATGATGTGTTTATGGGATTTCTTGATTGTTGCTCTCTCTCTCTCTCTCTCTCTCTCTCTCTCTCTCTCTCTCTCTCTCTCTCTCTCTCTCTGTCTCTCATTATGACATTAGACACAATGTCTCTCTTGATGCTGCATAAAATTCTTGTTCTATTAGAGAGGGGAAAAATCTCTTTTATCCTTTCTTATCACTTACTATTTAAGCCACAGGTAAGGAATATAGTATATCCCACCTTTTCAAGATCAAAAACTCAACTAGCTTCTGACACCAATACTTTTCTATCTTCAGTTATGTTCAATTATGTCTGACTCTTCAGGACCCCATTTGGGGTTTTCTTGCAAAGATACTAGAGTGGGTTGTCATTGTCTTCTGTAGCTCATTTTACAGATAAGGAACTCATGCAAACAGTATTAAGGCCAGATTTGAGCTTAGGAAGATGAGTTTTCATGACTTCAGAACTGGCACACTCTTCCCTGTGCCATATTGCTGCTAAATAATTTTCTTATTTCTTTAGAAGTCCAATTAGGGGATGGAGCCAATATGGCAGATTAGAGAAAGCAATCAGCTGTGCCCTTCCAACTTTCCCCTTTAAACAACTTTAAAATAATGCTTCAAATCAAATTCTGTAGTGTCAGAGTCAACAAATGGTCAGAGTGAGACATTCTTCCCACCGAAGACAACTTAGAGGTTCAGAAAGAGCGATCTGTGACATGGGAGTGAAGGCTATCCTGGAGCCCACTTGGATGAACCATCAGTTGTAGGGCTAGGTAGTGGTGACAGAAGCAACAGCAGCCTCAGGAGCTCCCAAGCCAAAGACAGTAAATACACATGGCAACTGATCAGAAAAAAGAAGTACAGGGGACCCTGTGCTAGCATTGCATGAACGAACAGGTACTATTTCACAATTGCATTGCCTATACCCACTTCTGGGTTATAGTTCAAAGGTAAAAAAGAATATTTTCTGGCAAGAGGGAGCGGAAAACCTGAAGGGACAACTGTTTGTCAACCCCATTCCATTGTCAATTATGTGACATAGTTCAAGGGCAGGGAGGAGCACATTTGGTAAAAGGGAGTCCTAGCCCTGAGGGGCAGTATAAGTTTCTATCCCTAGGGATCAGGGAGAAGCATTGATTATAATCCCTAGGGATCCAGTCCCCCCTGCTAAGTACCAGAATCTGTTCCAGGAGAACTGTGACCATACCTCTCTGCATATCCCACAACTTTGGAAACACCAAAAACTTCCAGAATCTCAGAATTAGCTCTGAAAACAGCAGTGTGAAAAACATGAAGCTTGAGATCTTGCCTCTTTACTTCTCATGCTGGAAAAAAAGCCCAACATTAAAATAAAGTTCCAAATAAAAAAATGGTGGGAAAATGACAAACAAAATGAACATGACCATAAAGGGCTATTCTGTTGTAATGGGGATAAGTCTTCCCAGGAAGATCAGGTATGAAACAAGGATACCCATTGTCATCAATATTATTCAATATTATATTGGAAATCCTAGCAATGGTAATAAGAAAAGAAAAAGAAATAGAAAGAATCAGAATAGGAAATGAGGCAATTAAAACTATCACTTTTTGCAGAAGATATACTTGGAAAATCTGAAGGACTGAACTAAAAATTTAGTTGAAATAATAATTTTTTGCAAAGTAGCAAGATACAAAGTTAATCCATATAAATCATCAGTATTACTATATATTATAAATACCCAAATTAACTATAAAGGAACTATGAAGGAAGATACCATTTGAATCCAGAGAAAGAACTCATAAACGAAGTATGTGTGTATATGTATTTAATCTAATGGCAGTCATCTCTTGAGTGGGGGTTAGTGTTAGGAGGGAAAAAAGAAAAGAAATTTACATTATAACCTTATTATATATTTTAAGGAATAGCTATACAATTATGTACACACAGTAGATTTGGAGTTTCATGTGTAATAATCTTTTTAAAAACATTCTATTATGTTATAGAAATGCTTTCTGAAGTTCAGAATAACAATTTTTTTTAAAAGCTACTATAATGACAGGGAAGATCAAAACACAAACTCAGAAGAAGATAATCAAGTTAAAACAGCTGTAAGGAAAATCTCAAAGACAAATATGAATTGGACAGAAGTCAAACAAGAATTTCTGGAAGAGCTAAACATAATATTCAATACAAGTAAAAATGATGGAGGGAAAAATTGGCAAATAAATGAAAGGAAAGTAAGAAAATTATGATAACATAATGAACAGTGGTAAAAGAAGCACAAAAATATTGAAGAAAACAACACCTTAAAAAACAGAATAGGCCAATGGAAAAAAAAGGAACAAAAACTCACTGAAGAAAATAATTCCTTAAAAATTTGAATTGGGCAAGTGGAAGCTAAATCCTCTACAAGACATGAAGCAACAATAAAACAAAGAAGTATGAAAAAAGATCAAATAAAATGGGAAATATTTCATGGAAAAATTAATTGACTTAGAAAATTTGTTAAGGAAAGAGTATTTAACAATAATTGTAATACCTGAAAGCCACTATCAAAAAAAGAGTCTTGAAATTATGTTGTTAGAAAGTATCAAGGAAAACTAGCCTGATATCCAGGAACCAGAGGGGATAATTGAAATGGAAAGAATCAATTGATCAACACCCAAAAGAGATATCAAAATAAAAACTCCCAGTAATATCATAGCCAAATTCCAAAGCTCTCAAATTAAGGAGAAAATACTTTGAGCAGTTAGAAAGAAATCATTCAAATATCACAGAGCCACAGCTGGGATCACACAAGATTTAGCGGCTATAATATTAAAGGAGCGGAGGATTTGGAATATGATATTCTGAAAAGCAAAAGAAGTGGAATTAATACAAAAAATAATATAGCCTCCAAAAGGCAATGCAGTACTTCAAAGTTAAATGGATTTTTAACAAAATAGAGAACTTTCAACCATTCCTGATGAAAAGAGCTGAATAGAAAATTCAACTTTGAAATAGAAGAGTCAAGGGAAGCATAACAAGTTGAATCTCAAGAGAAATCATAAGAGACTCAAAGTCAAACTGTTTGCTTTTCTATATGGGGAGATGATACATCTATCTTATAAGAACTTTGTCATTATTAGGGCAGTTTAAAGGATTCTACATAGGTAGAATTCTACAGAGGTCAGGAGTGAGTCAATTATGTAGGGATGATACAAAAATAAATGGACAGGAAAAAAATGGAATCCCCTAGGAGAAGGAGGAAGAGTAAGAACAAGGAAAATTAACTCATATTGAAGATGTATGCAAGGAAGAGCTTTCACAGTGGAATGGGGACAACAGGCAACAACTGAATCTCAGTCACAACTAAATTAGTTGAAATATAGAATACACACACACAAATAAAGAAGTCAAGGAGATGAATAGAATCTTAGAAAAGTCAGATAAAAGAGACATCTGGAGAAAGCTGGATGGGAATAGAAAAGAATATATATTTTTCTCAGTTGCACATGGTGCCTTCACAAAAAAAATTGACTATTTATTAGGACATAAAAATATCATAACTAAATAGGAAATGTAGAAAAACTAAATGCCTCCTTTTCAGACCAAAATACACTAAAAATTACATTTAGTAAAGGTCCATGGAAGCATATATTAAAAATTAATTGGAAACTAAGTAATCTAATACCAAGGAATGAGTGAAACAAAGAATAATAGAGATAATTATTTCATTAAAGAGAATGGAAAGCAGAGTCAAGATGGCGGAGTAGAAATAAGACTTACTCATGGCTCCTGCTTCCACCTCCTCCAATTCATGTAAAAAATTACTCTAAACAAACTTTGGAGCTACAGAACCCACAAAAAGACAAAGAGAAGATAATCTCCCACTGAAGGCAGCCCGGCAGTCTGGCAGTAAGTGGCCAGTGAAGCATACTGGGAGCCGAGCCGAACCCTGCATGAGCATGAGGTTTTAGCCACAGGGTGGCCACAACCAGCCCCTGACTGGAGAGACTTCAGATCACCAGCAGCTGTGGTGGTTTCCAGAATTATCAACCCATAGATGCTAAGGACAAAGTGAGAGGTCAGGACAGTGTGTACTTTGGGAACCAGGAGTCTGGGAATGTGGTCTGACCTTTATCCCCAGGAGGAAGAAATGACTAAGGCACTGCAGCCATGCAGCTACTGTCATATGGATGCTTCAGAGCTCCTGGCCTGCAGATTGTAGGGGAACCAAGTGACCAGTCTGAGGGGCAATCACTCTTTCTTTAACCTGCTTGAATCTGGAGCATGGTCTAGGGTGGAGGTCCTAGGGTGCATGACCAGTTTGCCAGAGTGTGTGGAGGCTTCAGAGAAGGCACCCAACTAATAGCAACTAATAGATCCAGCAGCTGCAAAACCCCCAGCAATTTGGGACAAAGCTCTCCTTTCTAGTAGCAGAGTGCTATTCTGGCAAAAAAGATCAAAGGTCAAGTAATCGAGTGGCAACATGAGCAAGCAAAGAAAGCAAAGCAAGAAGAGCAATCTGACACTAGACTCGTATTTGCGGGAAAAAAAGGATCAAAGCATGGAAGAGGAGAAAGACAACAAAGTCAGAACTCCTGTCTGGCTAAAAACCATAGAGAAGGATAAAAAGGATTTTGAAACTAAATAAGAGAAGTGGAGGAAAAATTTGGGAGAGAAATAAGAATTATGCATGGAAATTATGAAATGAGAGTCAACAACCTGACTGAAGAAAATAACACCTTAAAAAAATTAGACTAACTCCAATGGCAAAAGAGGCTCAAGAAGGCAATGAGGAGAAGAATGCCTTAAAAAGTCAAATTTCTCAGATGGAAAAATAATCTCAAATGCTCACTGAAGAGAATCATTACTTCAGAATTAGATTGGAGCAAATGGAAGCTAGTGACTTTATGAGAAATAAAGATAATATTAAAGAAATGAAAAAAATAGAAAGCAACGTGAAATATCTCACTGGAAATCCACCAACCTGGAAAATAGATCCAAGAGAGATAATTTTAAAATTACTGGACTACCTGAAAGCCATGATCAAAAAAGAAACTAGAAATCATCCTTCAAGAAATTCTCAAGGAAAATTACCCTGATGTTTTAGAACCAGTGGCCAAAATAGAGGTTGAAAGAATCTACTTATCACCTCCTGGAAAAGATCCCAAAAAGAATATTATAGCCAGGTTCTGGAATTCCCAGATCAAGGAGAAAATTTTATAAGCAGCCAAGAAGAAATAATTTGAATATTGTAGAAATACAATCAGGATAACACAGGATCTGGAAGCTTCTACACTGAGGGGTTGAAGGGCTTGGAATATTATATCCCAGAGGTCAAAGGAGCTGGAATTCAAATCCTGGATCATCTACCCAGCAAGACTGAGCATCATGTTTCAGGGGAATATATGGTCATTCAATTGAATAGAGGACTTCCAAGCAATCTTGATAAAAAAAAATAAACAACAGAGTTGAATAGAAAATTTGACATTCAGATACAAGAAGCAAGAGAAGCATGAGAAGGTAAACAGGGAAAAGAAATCATAAGGAATTTATCAAAGTTGAGTACTTACATTCCTACATGGAAAAATGATAATTTTAACTTATGAAACTTTTCTCAGTATGAGAATAGTTGAGGGGAATAGAAATGTGTGTGTATATATATATATATATATATATATATATATTTATGTATACATATATGTCTATATAGGAGTGTATATGGCTACATGAATACATGGGTATGTGCATATATGTGTACTGTTATACATAGACAGAGGGGACAGGACCAGTTAAATAGGAAGGGATGATACTTCAAAGATGAAATTATTAAGAGGTGAGAGAGGAATATATTGAGAGGAGAGGGGGAGAGACAGAATGGGGTAATTTATCTCATATAGAAGAGGTAATGGAAAACTGTTACAATGGAGGGGAAGAACAGGAAGGCAAAAGGGAATGAGTCAACATTATTCTCAATGAATTTGGCTTAGGGAGGGAATGACATACCCACTAAAGAGGGTATCTCACCCTACAAGAGAGTAGGGGGGAAGGAGATGAGGGGGGATGATGGAAGGGAGGGAAAGCTGGCGGGAGGGAAGTTGGAAGCACCTACTTTTGAAAAGGGACAGTACCAAAGTAAAGAATAGAAGAAGTGGGGAGTGGGATAGGATGGAGGGAAATATAGTCAGTCTTTCACAATATATCCACTATGGAAATGTTTTGCTTAGCTACACATGTACAACCTATATTGAATTGCTTATCTTCCCAGTAATGGTGGGTGACAAAGGAGGAAGGGAAACAATCTGGAATTCAAAGTTTTAAAATCAAATGTTTAAATATGTATGTATGTATATATATATACATATATATATATGTTATTATAACTATTAGTTTACATGCAACTGGGAAATAAGATACACAAGCACTGGGGCTTGGAGATCCACTGTGCCCTTTTGGAAAGTTGGAGGAGTCATGGGGGAAGATATGGGAGAGAGCAGATTATGGGAGGGGATATTGAGTGAGATCTATATTTTGGGGTAGTGGGTAGGGGGAAAATATGTAGAATATGTGTAACTCAAAATCTTATAAAATGAATGATGTAAATGAAAAAATAAAAAAGGGAGAGAGAAAAAAAAAGAAATAAAATCCCCAAAAGAAAACTCCTAAGAATATTATAGCTAAATTTCAGATTTCCCAGCTCAAGGAGAAAATACTGCAAGCAGTCAGGAAGAAACAATTTGAGTATTGTGGAAAAACATCAAGATAACACAAGACCCAGCAGCTTCTACATTAAGGGATCGAAGGGCTTAGAATATCATATTCCACAGGTCAAAGAACCTAGGACTGAAAGCAAGAATCACCTACATAGCAAAACTGAATATTATGTTTCAGGGAAAAATATGGTTATTCAATGAAATAGATGATTTTCTAACATTCTTAATGAAAAAATCAGAGCTGAACTGAAAATTTGACTTTCAAATATAAGAAACAAGAGAAATATGAGAAGATAAACAGAAAAAAGAAATCATTTAGAACTTATTAAAGTTGAACTTTCTACATTCCTTCATGGAAAAATAATAATTGTAACTCATAAGAATTTTTTCAGTATGAGGATAGTTGAAGGAATTATATGTGTATATGTATACATATATGTATACATGTACATGTATATATGTATAGGAGGGTGCATGTGTATATAAATATATGTGAGTGTGGGAATATGTATGTACATGTATACATAGACAGAGGGCACAGGATGAATTGAATATGAAGGGATGATATCTAAAAAAAATAAAATTAAGAGGTGAGAGAGGAATACATTAGGAGCAGGCAAAAGGGAGAGATATATCAGGGTAAATTATCTCATATAAAAGAGGCAAGAGAAAACTGTTACAATGGAGGGGAAGAGCAGGAAGGTGAAAGGGAATGGGACAATGTTACTCTCATTGAATTTGGCTTAAGGAAGGAATAACATACACATTCAAGTGGGTATCTTACCCTGCAGGATAATAGGGGTGAAGGGTATAAGAGGGGGCATGATAGAAGGGAGGGCAGATTTGGGGAGAGGTCAGTTAGAAGTAAACACTTTTGAAAAGGGATAGGGTCAAAGGAGAAAATAGAATAAATGGGGGGCAGGATAGGATGGAGGGAAATAGTCTTTCACAGTATAACTACTATGGAAATGTTTTGCATAACTACAAATGTACAATGTGTATTGAATTGCTTATCTTCCCATTGGGGGTGGGTGAGGAGGGAGGAAGGGAAAAAATTTGGAAATCAAAGTTTTAAAACAAAAGTTAAAAAAAATTGTTATTGGTTTTTGTTTTTGTTTTTTTACATGCAACTGGGAAATAAGATATACAGGCACTGGGGTATAGAAATCCATATTGCTCTACTAGAAATTTCGAGGGGGGGTAATGGGGGAGGATATAAGAGAGAACAGATTGGGGCAAGGGGTATTCAGTAGGTGTAATGATAATATAATTTGAATTTGAAGATCCCTTTGTTTTGGAAAAGGTAGCAGGTACTTAGCACTTAGTAATTGATCAAGCCTCTTTTGGGGAAACAGAAGGTATGAACTCCTGTCTGCTGTTACTGATGTGACAGGAAGGGGTTGGCTGAAACAGGAAGCTAATGCTGTGTGTATATAAGGAAAAGCCCCAGAGAGGCACAGTCAGAATTTTTTGGGACCAGCATCTGGTGGCAGAGCAGCTACAGAAGAGAGAATTGAGAACTGGCCAGAATTTCCTGAGAACTTGTGGTGGTGGAGCTTCTTCTGAACAGCAGCCCAGAGCCTGGAGCCCAGGAGTCCAGGAGCCCAGGAACGCAGGTGACAGAGGAGACCAGAAGAAGCATGATCAGGATGCTGAGACTGTCTGTTTGTGGCTTGGTTGAGCCTTGAATTTCCATGACCAGGAACTGTGAAGGACTTGAGATGGACTGGAACCTGTGACACTTCATTGTGGAGCAGGACCTACCAAGAGAGCTGGACAAGGAACTGGGAGCTGTCGGCCATTGAAACCAAGTGACAGTCTGGCAAATCCAGGTAGAATCTGAGACCATGGAAGGAGACCCAGCAAATCTGAGAACTGGCCCCAAGTTGAGATGAAAAGACCTCTCCCTGGGTACTGAGTAATGATGAAATTGTAGTTTCCTGGTGATCTAGGGGTGGAGGGTCTGTATTTTCTATTTCACTCAGTGATTAATGATACTTAGTAATTGATTGCTGAATAAATGTCTGAGTTAGCTTAAGTGTGCCCCATGAGTGGAAGACTTTGACTATTGTACTTTGAGACTATATTGTGATTTTACTTAGTAATTGATGGTTGAATAATTGACTGATTGAGTTAACTTAATTGTGCCCCATGAGCAGAAGACTTTGTCTATTATACTTTAAGATGATTGTACTTTGTTCTAAATATTGTGACCACTTTAGTGAAAACCATGTGACTATTTTAATGATAAGCTGTTGTGAATACTATATTGTTATTTTCTGTGATAAGTTGTAATATTGTGAATTCTGTACCTTGATTTTCTGTGAATGTTTTGCTTTGATTTGTTATGGAATATATAGGGTGTTCACTATACTGTGTAATCAGAATCTTAAAAGCTGTTCACAGCAGCATTCCTCTGGAAAGCTTCTATGCATGCTATTATAGTCAGCTTGCTATTTTGGGGTGATTGGTAGGGGAAAGAAAGGGAGAAAATTTTGTAACTCAAAATCTGGTGGAAATGAATGTTAAAACTAAAAGTAAATAAATTGGAAAGGAAAAAAATTATTTAGGATTATTTTTATTTGTGTGAAAAGTGTTTTGTAATTTTATTTATAATAGTCCTTGGGGTTGTCTTTGCAGATAGATTCCCAGGTATTTTAAATTGTTTACAATTATTTTAAATAGAATTTCTCTTTATGTCTTTCATTACTGTTTGTATATTGTTGGTAGTATAAAGAAATGCTGATGATTTATGTTTATTTTATGTCCTACAACTTTGCTAAAGTTATTGTTTCAACTAGTTTTTCTTAGTTGGTTTTCTAGGGTTTTCTATGTATGTTGTCATATCATTAGCAAATAATGATAGTTTTGTTTTCTTGTTTATTTTTATTCTTTCATTTTCTTTTTCTTATTGCTACAGCTAAAAATTCTAATGCTATATTAAAAAGAACAGTGTTTCATTTCGGACCTTATTAGCAAGAATTTAAGTTTATCCCTATTACACATACTTGCTGTTGGTCTTGGATACTATTTATCATTTTGAGAAAAGCTCCATTGATTTCTATGTTTTCTAGTATTTTTAATAGGAATAGTGTTATATTTTATCAAAGGCATTTTATTGTTGTTGTTTTCCTGCATCTAATGATATAATCATATGGTTTTTGTTTGTTCATTTTGGTAGAGGCAATCTGAATTAAGCAATTTGCCCACAGTCACTCAGTAAATCTCTAAGGCTAGGTTTGAACACAGGTCCTTCTCATTCTAGTTGTTGGTGCTCTTTGCACTGCACCATCTAGCTGCCCCCAAGCATATACTTTTTCTTGTTTTTGTTATCGCTATGGCCAACCGTGTTGAGAGCTTTCTAAATATTGTACCGGCTTTGCTTTCCCACCTAAATCCTACCTAGTAACATTACATGGACTTCGTGATATTTTGCCATAATCTCCTTGCAAGTGTGTTATTTGAAATTTCTACATAATTATTCATTAGGGACATTTGTCTATAGTTTTCTTTGATAGTTTTTGCTCTCTCTTTAGTATCAAATCCATATTTATGTCATGAAAAATGTTAGGACTCCTACTTTACATATATTTTCCAAATAGGTTCTATAGTATTGTGAATAATTATTTCTTAAATGTTTCATATAATTCAATTGTTAATCCATCTGGTTTTGAGGATTTTTTTCTTAGGGAGCTCATTGATGACTTGTTTAATTTGTTTTTATAAGATAAGGTGATTTAAATATTCTATTTCCTCTTCTGTTAATCTGGACAATTTATATATTCTTAAAGATTTGTCCATTTCCCCTGTATTGTCAGATTAGTTAGAATATAATGGGTCAAAATAACTTCAAGTAATTGGTTGATTTAATCATCATTGCTGGTACATTCATCTTTTTCATTTTTATACTAGTAAATTGGTTTTCTTCCTTTTTTGAAGAAAATTTTTTTGAATGAACCAATACCAATAGCTTATTAATTTTATTGGTTTTTATATTTTGATGTTTTGGTGGAATTTTTAATTTGTTTTTTTTCTGATTTATTTTAGTTACATGCCCAAATCTATTTATCTGTTCTTTCTCTTTTTTGTTGATGTAAACTTTGAGAAAAATAAATTTCCCCCTAAATACTGTTTTGGCGGCATCCCACAATTTTTTTCATGTTGTCTCTTTGTTGTCACTCTCTTTTATTTTCTTCCTTTTCTTTCTCTCTTTTCTATTTTTTAGTTTACATCATTCATTTCCACAAGATTTTGAGTTACAAATTGTTTCCCCATTTTCCCCACCCACCACCCCAAAACAGCAATCCCACTGAATTTCTCCTCCCCCAATCTCCTCTTTTCCATATCTTCCCCCATACACCCTCTGACTTTCCAGTAGGGCATAGTGGATCTCTATGCCCAAGTACTTGTATATCTTATTTCCCAGTTACATGTAAACTAATAATAATAATAATAATAATAATAATAATAAGTGGTGGCTAGGTAACACAGGGAATAGAGCACTGGCCCTGGAGTCAGGAGGATCTGACTTCAAATCTGGCCTCAGACACAACACACAAACACACACACACACACACACACACACACACAGAAACTAGCCATGTGACCTTGGGCAAGTCACAACCCCAATTGCCCTCCAAAAAGCAAAATAACAATAATAACATATATATTTAAAAACATTTAAGTTAAACCTTTGTATTCCAGATTCTTTCCCCACCTCCCTCATCACCCATCCTTACTGTGTTTCCATTCCACAGTATTCAAATTATTTCTTCAGGCCTGGTCAGGCTAAAATCTCTGGCTCACACAGTGCTGGTGTCGGCTCCCAGAGCCCTGCGCTGGCCCTTCCTGCCTGCCTGCTGGGCTATCCTCAGCAGGAAGTTAGCATCTCTGTGTCATTTTTTGAGTTCTGTACCTCCAAGCTTGTTCAGAGTCAACTTTTACATGAATTAGAGGAGGTGGGAGCCAGAGCCCCACAGAAGTCCTGGTTCTACTCTGCCATCTTGACTCCACCTGGGATCTTTTTCAAGAGGCAATAAGTGAATTCTTTCAATTTCCATTTTTCCCTCTGGTTCTAGAATATCAGGGCAATTTTGCTTGATAATTTCTTGAAAGATGGTGTCTAAGTTTTTTTTTTTGATAATGGCTTTCTGATAGTCCAATAATTTTAAAATTATCTCTCCTGGATCTCTTTTCCAGGTCAGTGTTTATTTCAGCAAGACATTTAACATTGGGTTCAATTTTTTCATTTGTTTGGATCTGTTTTATAATATCTTGATTTCTTATAAAGTCATTAGGTTCCAATTGCTCCAATCTAATTCTGGAAGAATTATTCTCTTCAGTGAGATTTTGAAATTCCTTTTCCACCCAGCAAATTCTTCTTTTTAAGGCATTTCCTTATTGACTTTTTGTCCTCTTTTGCCATTTGAATTAATCTATTTTTCTAAGATGTTATTTTCTTCAGTATTTGGGGGAGGGTCTCCTTTAGTAGGCTGTTGATTTGCTTTTCATGATTTTTTTTTCATGATTAAAAAAATAAATTTACTGAATACATGATTTATTAACTAATCAGTAATAAAAAAGACAAAATTGCTTATAGTAATTTGGTTGTGTTAAATTTTCATGATTTTGTTGCATCATTCTCATTTCTCTTTCCAATTTTTCCTCCACTTCTCTTACTTAATTTTCAAAATCCTTCTTGAGCACCTCCATGGCCTGTAAGCAATTCATATTTTTCTTGGAAACTTTTGATGCAGGAATTCTTACTTAATTGTCTTCCTCCCATTCCATGTTTTTATCCTTTTTGTCACCAAAAAAAGATTCAATGGTCAGTTTGTCCTTCCTCTGCTGCTCATATTGCCAACCGATTACTTTGCTTTTCATCTCTTTGCCATGGTAGAACTCTGCTTCCAGAATGGAGAGAGCTTTGTCCCAAAATACTGGTCTTTTCCCAACTGCTGGAGCTATTAGGAGGGCACCCTCTCTACAGCCCTCATAAGCACACTAGTCACACACCCTAGGACTATCACCCAAGACCAAGATCCAGATCCAAGCAGGTTAAAGAGTGATTACCCTCTGAATGGTCATTTGGTCTCCCTCTAATTTGCAGACCAGGAGCTCTGGAAGCAGTTGTTTGGCTGCATCTGCAGCTGTGACCATTCCTCTACCACCTCTTGCCCCAGGGGCAGGGGCCAGACCACACTCTTCTGTCCCCCTGTTCCAACAGAGTTCCTCACTGACCTTTTACTTTGTCTTTTGTGTTTAAGGGTTGAGCAGTCTGGAAACCACCACAGCTGCTGGTGATTCAGTTTTCTGAAATCTGCTCTGGCTGCTGCTGGCTTGGGCTGCTGGCTGCATAGTCCTAAATAACTGAAAAGAAAAACAAACTAATTACTCATTGGTAGGTCAAACTATTATAATAAAAATGAAAATTCTACCTAGTTCAATTTACTTATTCAGTGCCAGCAATCAAACTACCAAAGAATTATTTTATAGAGCTAGAAAAAAATGTAACAAGATTGATCTGGAAGAACAAAAAGCCAAGAACATCAAGGGAATCAATAAAAAAAAGTTGGTAAGGGAAGAGGTTGTGTCCAAGCAAAGGGGAAAGGATTATGGAAAGTAAAATAAATAGTTCTGATTCCATGAAATTGAAAAGCTTTTGTTCAGAAAAAAAACAAAACTAATGTAGCTAAAATTTAAAAGAAAAAAAGGAAACTGGTGAAAATAGTTTCTCTGATAAAAGCCTCATTTCTCAAATATATAGGGGACTGAACCATATTTATGAAAATAAGTGCTATTTTCCAGTTGATATATAATCAAAGGATATGAATAGGACGATTACAGAAGAAATAAAAACTATCAATTGTCACATAAAAATGCTCTAGATCACCATTGATAAGAGAAAAGCAAATTAAAACAACTCTCTGAGATACTGCCTTGTACATATCAGATTGACTGATATGACTAATGGCAAGCAAAGAAGTACTTAGCACCTTGTTTCAGCTATTTAATTATTTAGCACCTTGTTTCAGTTCCAGTTACTTTTCAACCTTGCCCATGATTATATCAAGTCTTTGTTAAGAAACATTACTTGTGAAACCCACAGTGGGAGGGACTTGCCAAACACAGGAGCAGGAAGGACATAAGAGGTGGGAGGAACAGGGAAGAACTAATGATCAGATAAAAAAGTAAGCACAAGCTGGGAGAGAGAAGAACTGAGAAGGGAACACTTGTGGTGTCAGAGTTGAGAAGAAAACTTGTGGTATCCCTGCATTCCGTTTGTCTGTTCTTCTTGTGTTGATTTGTGTTTGTTATCCTTTGTACAGAAGCCCTGGGACCTTCCTGGAAATCGTGAAAGAAGATTTTCTTGTCTGTTTACAGAAGTCTTGGGGCAGGGTTTTGTAGGTCCTGGTACTTTACTGGTGATTTGTGCTGACCTCTCAGATTTTGTTTGTAGGTTTGTGTTGATTTCTATGCTGATGATGGCTGTTGACCTCTTGGACCTTGTTTGTGGGTCTCTGTTGATTTCACAGGCAGATAGTGAATTGAAGATGACATCAGTATTGTGTATGAATGTTGGTTTGCCTCTGTTAATTTTGTCTTCCCAGAAACAGAAACTGTGAAGGACTTGAGGTGGACTGGACACTGTGAGTTTCAATATGGAGCTAGATGAGGAGCTGGACAAGGAACTAAGAGCTGCCTACCTGTGAATCCAGGTGATGAGTGGATATATTCAGGCAGGAGAGGAAATATGGAATCTGAGAGCCAGCCTCAAGTAAAGATGAAAAGACCTCTCCTTTGGTACTTAGTGCTGACTGAGAAGATCATGATTTACTGTGGCCTAAGTGTGGGAGTACTTTGTACTCTGTACCTTGTACCTCTTAAGGATGATTGAGTTTAGGATGACTGGAAACTTATCTTCAATCAAGAAGAAAGAAGATTTTTTTGACTGAGAGATTAAGACAATGTGACCTAGGGGTGGAGAACTTTAACCTTTGTATTCTGTTTCCCTTAAGGAGGCTTGCTCTTTAAGGATTTTGAAAATCAAGTAAAAGAAGTGGAGGAAAAATTAGGAAAAGAAATGAGAATGATGCAAGAAAATCATTGAAAGAGAGTCAGCAATCTGACTGAAGAAAATAACACCTTAAAAAATAGATTAACTCAAGTGGCAAAAGAGGCCCAAAAAGCTAATGAGGAGAAAAATGCCTTAAAAAGCTGAATTTATCAGATGGAAAAAGAATTTAAAAAGCTCACTGAAGAGAATCATTCCTTCAGAATTAAATTGGAGCAAATGGAAGCTAGTGACTTTATGAGAAATCAAGATACTATAAAACAGATCCAAACATGAAAAAAATAGAAGGCAATGTGAAATATGTCATTGGAAAAACCACTGACCTGGAAAATAGATCAAGAAGAGATAATTTTAAAATTATTGGGCTACCTGGAAGCCATGGTCAAAAAAAAAGAACCTAGAAATCATCCTTCAAGAAAATCTCAAGGAAAATTGCCCAGATATTTTACAACCAGAGGGCAAAATAGAACTTGAAAGAATCCAATGATCACCCCTTAAAAAAGATCCCACAAAGAAAAGTCCTAGTAATATTATAGCCAGGTACAGAGGTCCTAGATCAAGGAGAAAATATTGCAAGTAGCCAAGAAGAAACAATTTGAATATTGTGGAAACACAATCAGGATTACATGAAATCTAGCGGCTTCTACATTAAGGAATTGAAGGGCTTGGAATATGATATTCCAGAGGTCAGAGGAGCTAGGATTAAAACTAGGAATCACCTACCCAGCAAAACTGAGTATCATGTTTCAGGGTAAAATATGGTCATTCAATGAAATAGAGGACTTTCAAGCATTCTTGATAAAAAAAAACCAGAGTTGAATAGAAAATTTGACATTCAAATACAAGAAGCAAGAAAAGCATGAGAAGGTAAACATGGAAAAGAAAACATAAGGAACTTTTCAAAGTTGAACTGTTTACATGCCAATATGCAAAAATGGTAATTGTAACTTATGAAACTTTTCTCAGTATAAGAATAGTTGAAGGAAATATAAATGTGTGTATGTGTGTATATATATATGTCTATATATATATAAAGAGAGAGAGAGACATACATATATATGTCTATATAGGAGTGTATGTGTGCATATGAATACATATGTAAACATGTGTATATATGTGTACAGGTATACATAGACAGAGGTCACAGGATCAATTAAACAGGAAGAAATGATATTTAAAATATGAAATTGAGAGGAAAGGAGAATATGAGAGGAGATGGTAAGAGACAGAATGGGGTAAATTACCTCATATAGAAGAGGCAAGGAATAACTGTTACAATGGAGGGAAAGAACAGAAAGGCAAAAGGGTATGGGTCTACTTTACTCTCATTGAATTTCGCTTAAGGAGGGAATGACATACACAATAAATTGGGTATCTTGCCCTACAGGAGAATAGAGGGGAAGGGGATAAGAAAGGGGAGGATGGAGGGTAGGGCAGATTGGGTGAGAGGATAGATAGAAGCACAGACTTTTGAAAAGGGAGAGTGTCAAAGAAGAGAATAGAAGTGGGGGGGGGTGGGAGAGGTTGGAGGGAAATATGGTCTGTCTTTCACAATATATCCACTATGGAAATGTTTTATGTAACTACACATGTACAACCTATTTTGAATTGCTTATCTTCCCAGTAAGGGTGGGTCATGAGGGAGGAAGGAAAAGAATCTGGGTTTCAAAGTTATAAAATCATCTGTTTTAAAAAAAAATATATATATATATATAATTTTTTTACATGCAACTGCGAAATAAGACATACAGGTACTGCAGCATGGAGACCCATCTTGCTCTATAAGAAAGATGGAAGGGGATGGGTTAGGATATAGGAGAGAGCAGATTGGGGGAGGGGATATTCAGTGGGATTGCTGTTTTGGGATTGTGGGTACGGGAAAGATGGAGAGAAAATTTGTAACTCAATATCCTGTGGAAATGAATGAAGAAACTAAAAATAAACATAAAATTAAAAAAAAGAAAATGAAAAATAGAGTTTGTATAAAGGAGTAAGGGCCTCCCTCCTTTGGCATGCCGGTAGTTCTACTTACTGTCAGCATCCTGCCCATCGCTACTGGCCCATCCAATATCACAGTTCCTATGGTGCCAAAGTAATGACCTCATTTGCAACTACTCCATACCTAAAAGTGGGTGGTGTGGAATAGGAAGGAGCTAAGCACCTACTATGTGCCATGCAGTATGCTAAGCACTTTACAAATATTGCTTTTGATTCTCACAACAGCCCCTAGAGGTAGTTGGGATTATTATTCCCATTGTAAAGATGAAAAAAATGGAGGCAAACAGATTAAGGAATCTGTCCAAAGTTATACCATTAATAAGTATCTGAGTGTTAAACTCAGGACCTCCTGATTCCTGGCCAGCACTCTATTCATGGCACTAGTAAGTACATGATTCTTCTTCCTTTGTTCATACTTGCTCTCTAACTTTCCTTTATTGAATTTGCATAAACTAATGCTTTCTTCCTAAATTTCAGACTTAATCCAGTTTAGTCAAGTAAAGTTTTTGGAGCAGTGTATTCTACCTCTTAGGGGATAAGGTGAATTGTTTTTTTTTAAGGTGATATATTTGTCACCTGCAGGTTAGATTTTTATCCCAAAGCCACCTAATCTAAAAGCTTAATTCAATGAAATGTTAACAAATTTACTATTGTACATATTAATATCAAGTGTGCAAGTTTCCAGTAGTAGAAGGAGCTATTGATTTTTGAGCATGGGAATGTAGTATTTTAGAATGACTACTCTAGTGAGATTATATTGGATCCATTGGAAATAGAAGAATTCCAGACAGGGAGGTGATTCAGAAGCTGCTGCTTTTTGGGAGTGGGGAAACTGTGGACTTCTTAGTCCTTAGGTTTGACCTTTTGACTGAAACCAAGTTTTACAGAACAAATCCTTTCATTAAGGAGATTTATTTTGTGCAGTTTGGATTCAGTAAAAGGGTTTCACTTGAGGATCTAGAGGGCCACATCTGACCTCAAGGCCACAAGTTCTCCACCCCTGTAATTAGACCAATTATACAGGTCTGAACTAAAGAGCAAAAATGAGGGAGAGAAGGGAAGACAATCTTACAGATTTTAGTAATTGATTGCATGGGTCCTGGACATAGATCTATATATGCTAAATTATTATTTTTAAAGAATACATGAAAAAGATACACCTGTATCTCTGGAAGAAGTCTAGTTATCTTTTGTGATAATAATTTACTGAGATTAATTGACATTCACTAAAAAAAGGTGAAGGAGCTTGCTAGCAATAGGGATGAATGGAAGTAATGAAATAAGAGTATAAGATTTTTTTTAAATTATAAAAGAGCAGGAAATTAATGGGTGTGGAGCTTGTCACTCATATATAATACGTTTATAAGAGATTATTTTTTCTTTTATTCTGAATAATTATCTAAGAAATCATCTAAGGTTTAAAAAAATTTTTCTTTTACTACATTGACTACTGCTATTTTTCTGTTTTAAAGTATTTTTTGTTCCAATGTCTGGATGCTATGTTAATAGGTGCCATAAAAAGGCATAGATAAGTTGATAGATATAATTACATCAGAACAAATAAGAGAGAGACAAATCTAAATGGAGATGGGTGAGTTCTGGTGCTGATTTCTGTCTCTGACAAAAGCATAACCCAAAGAAGCATCTATCAACCTATGTCACAGATATGTTTTGAGGAACTAGGAAAAGTCATTCTGTCCTCAGATATCTAGTCAAACTCATTTATTATAATGTCTGGGATTTCAAAAATTGTTCTTTATTCTTTAAGTTTAAGTACTGGACTTTACAGAAAGATTTTTTTTAAGTATTTATATCTGAGAGCAGGAAGATACACACATATTACTAAGGCTGTTATTGAACGTAAAGAGTAAAGAAAAGATGAGAAAGGATAGATGGAGAACACAAAGACCAACTGAATGTACTCTTCATTGTTGCTTGAAGTCAACCTTGGCCATCAATCCATAGACTTTCAATTAGAACAAGAAAGCCTAAATATGATTATATATTGACCAAAAAATGGGGGGAAATACAGTGAAGTAGCAGATAGAGACATAGAAAGAAAGTGAAAATTAAAAATGGGACCATAAAAGGTGATAGTCACTGGTTGGATAAATAAAGGCCGCAGAGCAAGAGAAGTGAATTATGTAGGAAATTGTGTTCCAAGATCCCATAGTGCTATGAGATAAGAGGTCTCCTATGGTAAAATACATAGGGACATAAACCCTCCTTGAGCAGTCAATAAACTTTTATTAGGTTTATGATATAATATGCCTATAATATACCATCAGATAACCACTGAGGCTGCCTACAGCTCAAAATTTAGATAATTTAATCTTTAATACTGGCTTTGAATCCCATAAATATATTTTTCTATAGTTATCTTTTTTTTTTTTTGCTCTTTTAACCACATTAAAAGATTGCCACCTGGGGTGGCCAGGTAGCACAGCGAGTAAGAGCACTGGCTCCAGTGTTGAGAAGACCTGGAGATCGAATCCCAGGCTCAGACACTTAGCATCCACCCAGAAACACCTGGCCGTGTAACCTTGACCAAGTTACTTAACCCCAATTGCTTAGGGGCGGCCAGGTGGCTCAGCGAGTAAGAGCACCGGCTCCAGTGTTGGGATGACCTGGATCAAATTCGGGCTCAGATACTCAGCACCACACCCAGAAATAACTGGCCGTGTAAACTTGAGCAAGTTACTTAACCCCAATTGCTTAAAAAAAAAAAGATTGCCACTTGAGGGTGTTAGATTATTTATTATTTTTAAAATAATCCATGAAAATTCTACATATGCACCTCTGGAAGAAGGCTAGTTATCTTTTGTGATAATAATTTACCTAGATTAATTGACATTCACTAAAAAAATAGTTAAAGGAGGGGTAGCTAAGTGGCACAGTGAGTAAGAGCACTGGCCCTAGAGTCGGGAGGACACAGGATCGGTTCTGGCCTCAGATACTTAACACCCCCCCCCCCCCCCACACACACACAAAACTGGCCATGTAACCTTGAGCAAGTTACTTAACTCCGATTGCTTTAAAAAAAAAAGTTAAAGGAGCTTGCTAGCAAGAGAGATGAATGAATCTGCTCTGTATTGTTGTTTGAATTCATCCTTGGCCATCACTCCACATGCTTTCAATTAGAATGAGAAAGCCTAAATGTAACTATATAAAACACTGGGCACTGTCCTAGGTAATGCTGGAGCAGAGTATTATCTGAAAGGCTGGGAAAGAGTATTTCTCTTTCCTTTTTGCAGCCCCTGTTCACTTCACACTTCCACCCAAACCTTGGCTCTTCACATAGTTTTGTCCAGATATAATTTTTAATGAATTTATGCATTTATAATTGAATAAATGCAGTTAGTTCATGACCGATCATCATTTGCTAATATGCAAAAACACTATGCTAAGTATTGGGGATACAAGTAAAAGAGTAAGAAGGTCACTGATCTCAAGGAAATAGTGTTCTAATGGACAAAAAAATATATGTATGGAAGGTTTCAGCTACAAGTTAGATGGATAGATCCCATAATCCTTAGGGTGCACAAGCAAAGCAGATGGTAATGTTTCTTCTTTAATGACACTCTCATTGATAAAATCATATTTGACAGTGCCAAGGACTTTTGTGACAAGAACATCTTCTGCATCTTCAGTATATGTGGCTATAGCAGTTGCAGGAGCAGGTTCCAGGCTGCATCTTTGTAGGAACTGATTTGCAGGATGATGGGTGTGGGCTTTGGGCTGGAAGAACCCAATAAGTAAGTAATAATTCACTTGTCAGGTACATGTTGCTTTCTGTCTCTCCTTCATGTTGCATCATCACTTCAGTTAGGGTATTTTCTAGCACTGTAAGTGGCAGCTGGTTGGTCGTTGATGGGAATGATAGGCCCATTTTTCAAATGAATTTCTTCCAAGGACTGTTGTAAGGTCAGGATTAGGAGAAGGACTAGAGTTATCTGAGAGATGCAACTACTTCTAACTTCTTATCTGTCTGTCTGTTCATGGCATTTGCTTAGAAATTGTTACTGGTGGTGATGAGGAAAGTGGGCCACTTTTCAACAATTGATTTTTTCCTTCAGTGATGGCTGTGGGGATTGAGCTGGAAATATGTCTGGGGACAACATCGAAGTGGCAATCTCTTTATGTGTTTAAAGAAACAAAAAAGATAGCTGTACCAAACATATATTTATGGGATGCAAAGCTAGCATTAAAGATTAAATCATCTAAATATTGAGATTTAAGGAACCTTAGAGATCATCTCGTTTAGCAGTTCTTGAACTTTTTAACTTCAATACTTTTATACTTCATACTCTTAAAAATTATTGAGGATTCTCCAAAGAGCTTTTTTGGGAAGGAATTATATCTATTGATATTTGTTAAATGAGAAAATAAAACATTTCAGTATAATTATGAAAATATTTTTGACCTATCAGACATACTAAAAAGGTCTCTGGGGTTTTGTTGGCCACACTTTGATAACTTCTGATCCAGTACAGCACTCATTTTACAGAGGAGGAAACTCAGGCCTAGATAGGTAAAGAGGCTTCCTTTTGTTTGCACAGCTATTTAAAATCAGAATTATTTTCCCTCTATATCATTTTGTCCCCAAAGTAAAATGTGACTCTGTGCTCCCATACTTGTGACAAAATCCTACAGTATATTGTGGTGGTGGCTTTCCATGGAGGGTCATGGGCACCCTTTGATCCCCAAAAGTATGTGCAGAAAGTGGTACACATAGACTGTCAGAGTGACATAAGAATACTAGCAATTATATATCACTTTAAGATTTGAAAAGCACTTTACGTATATTATCATGAAGTGTTGTAGAATAACAGATAGTAAGTAGAACATGCCAGTATTTTTCCATGGTTTTTGCAAGACTGAAAAGAGATAATGTATGTGCAGCCTTTGGTAAGCCTTAAAGTACAATATAAATAGTTCTTGTTTTTATGACCTCCCTTTCTTTAGCTGAAAAAAAATTCCACAGCTTTCTTAATTACCCATGAGCCTTTCATTTTCTGCCTCCTTCCAAGTTTGAAGTGTCATATTCTAAATGAGATATTTGCTAATCACTTCCCAATACCCCAGCTTGTAGTGTCTTCCCACCAAGTTTACCTTATATCTATTTTGGTAAATACCTGTGTAACAACAGGTGTCCCTGGGGAGTACTGACGTCTGCTATGCTATCCTCACTTTTCCTTCCTTTGGATTAGAGATTTAGCTTCAAGTACCTGCATTCATACAGTCAGTCACACTATTTTCAAATGACTCATTCTTCCAGGGGAAATTTAAGAGAGTCCCAAATTCAGAGTTATAGGATGATTCATAAAACTTAATTGTTAATTGATAGTCTCCAGGGAAATTTTTAATCTTCCATGGAGGGAGCTATTGTAGATTGTCTGTGAAATTAAAAAAAAAAACCCGCTCGGGGCTATCCTACTCTTCAAATTCTGAACTCAAATAACATGCCTCGAGACAATGGTAACATTATACACATACATATTATACATATATACACAGAGACACATACATATATACATGCACACACTATATTTACATACGTATACATACACACATACAAACTGAAAAATGAATCAGGCTCACAAAATAACAATAGATATGAATAGCAAAATATGATACTTTTTTTTTGAAGTGTGAAGGGAAAGGAAAAGAAGCCATCCCTCATTCAGTATGTTCCCCAGCTGGGAACAGCTTCCAATACTTCAGAGTCCTTGAAAGGATTCAGTTCAGTTCTGTCTTCCTGTGTTGGACAACATGTCTGCTCACCTTAAGAAGGGGATGAATGTTTTCCATTCCATTGAACAGACTCTGCCCTACTTTCAGATCTCTGCATCAAAGAATTACATGCTTCCAAAACTCTATTCTCTTCTGACTTCTGTGACCCAAACTTCCTGTGGTCTCAGAATCTTGCCCCCTCTTGACATAATCAAGGATAGTTCCAATAATAAGTTTCATACCTCCAGGGAACTATTAGACCCATTCCTAGAAGCTCATGAATATGAGCACATTTGTATTTATATATATTGTCTCTTCCAGCTAGAATCTAAGCTCCTTGAGGGAAGGGATATCTATTGATTGCTAGATGTAAAATAAATTCTTTATTCACTGATACTTCATTGGGTCCTTTTACTTTTTTCAAACAATCCCTTAAAATGTGCATATTTTCAAAGACATTTTTGGGCTTTTCTTCTACTTATGCTTTCCCTCTCTTGGCAAACTCATTCACTCCCATAACTTCAACAAGCAGCTTTTTGTGTATGTCTCCCAAATTTTATCTCTCTATTTCTGACCAAGCAGGATAATCTCATTTAAAGCCTGGGAAAGCCCATAGTCATAAAGCTAGCAAGATAGAAGACCAAGATTTGATGTTAAGTCTGCTAGCTATAAATCCAGCACTCTACTAATTCTGGACTTCAGACTAGGTTCTTTTTAATGTATAAAATTTTAAATGTTTAGATCATTTTATTTCACAATATTTTTCACGATCCAGACAGTCATTTGTGTTAATGAAGAGACACAGAGAAAACAGTTCAGTAAAAACAGATAAGAAGAAATCAAGTTTGACAGTGTAAGCAGTATTCTAAATTCATTTCCCCCCATTGCTGTGGATAAGGTAGAGAGATACATTTCTATACACCATATATCTGTACATAAAGAGCTGACCTAAGGGTAAGAATGACCTGAACCCTACTTCTGACATATAGTAATTGTATGACTTTGGTAAATCATTTAACTTCAGTACTCTAGGCAACACTCCAAGATTATTAATTGCAGAAACATTGCCAACCTGTTTTGGTAAAAGAAGAATCCTCATCGAGAACTTAGACAACATACCAGCCATCGAGAACTTAGACCAACAAAACCACATGATCTAATCCTAATTTCTTTCTACTCTTCAGGGTCTAGTTTGACTGGGTGTTGCTTGTTGCTTAGTTGTTTTCAGTTATGTCTGACTCTTTTTGGCCCCTCTGGGGATTTTTTTGGGCAAAGATCATGTTGTGTTTGACCATTTCTTTCTCCAGTTCACTTCACAGATGAGGAAACTGAGGCAAATAGAGTTAAATTATTTGCTCAGGGTCACACAGCTAATATGTGTCTTAGGCTGAAGTTGAGCTCAGGTTTTCCAGACTCCAGGTCCAGCACTCTCTCTTCTGTATCACCCAGAATCCCTAATTTGACTAAACCAGGGGTGGGGGACCTGCTTCATTGAGGACATACGTGGCCTTCTAGATCCTTTGGTGCGATCTTTGGACTGAATCCAAGTTTTACAGAACAAATTCTTTCATTAAGTGAAAGAAAAAACAATTGGGAAAATAAATGAGAGAGATAAAAGAAAATCATAAAAATATTCACAGCTTGGTAAAAGAGGCACATAAATATTGAATAAAATAACTCTGCAAAATACAAAAGTGGTCAAATTAAAAAAGAGGTTTGAAACTTCACTGATGAAAAAACACCCTATAAAGCAGAATTGGCCAAATAGAAAAAGAGGTCTAAAATTGCACTGAGGAAAAGTATTCCTTGAAAGTAGAATTGAGCAAATAGAAGCTAATGACAATGGAACATAAAAAAACAAAACAACAAAGTCAAAAGAATGAAAAATAAATAGAAGAAAATGCAAGCTATCTCACAGGAAAAAATAGCTGAGCTAAAAGAGATTGAGGAGAGATAATTTAAGAATTAGTGAACTACCTGAAAATCATGATCAAAGAAAGAGCCTATACAGCATATTTCAAGAAATTATCAGGGAAATGTGCCCAATGTTCTAGAAGCAGAGGGACAAGTAGAATATTTGGCTATAAAATAAATGGCTCATAAACAAATGCAGAGAAACCAAATGGATTTTTTCGGACTACATTGCAATAAAAATACATTTAACACAAAGCTGTGGAAGCACAGATTAAAAAATTTATTGGAAACTAAATAATCTAATTTAAAGAAGGGGGTCAAAAAAAAAAAACAAATCATAGAAACAATTGGACATTTCCTTAAAGACAATGACAAGAAGACAACAAGCATACCAAAATTTGTGGGATTCAGTCAAAGCAGTATTGGGGAAAATTTTTTATCTCTAAATGTGAACATTAATAAAGGAAAGAAAGAGCAGATCAATGATTTGAGTGTGCAACTAAAGAAAAAGAAACAAATAAGAAAAGAAAAATAACAAATTTAAAATCCCCACTTAAACACCAAATTGGACATCTTGAAAACCACAGGAGAAATTAATAAAATTGGAAACAGAAAAACAACATTGAACTAATACATGAAAATAGGGCATGATTTTATGAAAAATATCAATAAAAAAGATAAAATGTTGGTCAATTTGATTAGAAAATAAAGAAGAAAACTAAATTACTCATGTCCAAAAATGAAAAAAGGTGATTGCACTACCAATGAGCTGAAATTAAACAATGGGTAGAAATTATTTTGCTATGCCAGTAAAACTTAGAATCTAATAGAAATAAATGAATATTTACAAAAATGTTTCCCAAATCAATGGAAATCAAAATAGAGTACTTCAATAACCTTATCTTTGAAACAGAAGTTGGACAAGCCATCAATGAGCTTTATAAGAAAAAAATCTCCAGAGATAGATAGATCCACAAGTGAATTCTACCAAACATTTAAGGAACAATTAATTTCAATACTGTATAAACTATTAGAAAAATAGACAAAGGTGTGTCATAAAATTGCTTTTATGACACACATATGTTTTGATACCTAAACCAGAGAGAGAAAAAACAGAGAAAACATTAATAGACTCATTTCTCTAATGAGAATTGATGTAAATTAAGAAAAAATATAAGATACTAGCAAGGAGATTACACCAATTTGTTACAAAAAAATCACATACTCTGATTGGGTGGGATTTATACCGGGAATGCAGGGCTGGTTTGATAGTAGGAAAATTATAGGCATAATTGACCATAACAATAATCAAAACAAAAATCATGTGATTGTATCAATAGATGCAGAAAAAACCTTTGAATAAATACAATACACATTCCTATTAACAG
The DNA here is from genome assembly GCF_028583685.1 of Petaurus breviceps papuanus. NCBI lineage: Eukaryota > Metazoa > Chordata > Mammalia > Diprotodontia > Petauridae > Petaurus > Petaurus breviceps. The sequence continues at coordinate 10,994,415 of NW_027185698.1, forward strand.
ATAAAAAAGAAAAAAAACACTGGAAAACATAAGCATTGATGGAATTTTTCTTAAAATGATAAGTAGCATATATCTCAAACCAAGAGCAAGCACCAGCTATCATGGGAATAAACTTGAAGCCTTCTCAATAAGATCAGGAGTGAAATAATGGTGTCCATTATGACCACTATTATTTAAAATTGTACTAGAAATACTGGCTATTGCAATAAGACAAGAAAAATAAATTGAAGGAATTAAGACAGGCAATGAAGTGGGAGTGGCTTGGTGGTGCAGTGAGTAGAGCACTGGCCCTGGAGTCAGGAGAACCTGGGTTCGGATCTGGTCTGAGACACTTAACACAAAAACTAGCCATGTGATCATGGCAAGTCACAACCCCAATTGTCCTCCCAAAACAAAAAACAAACAAAAAAAGTCAGGCAATGTGGAAAGAAAACTATTGTTTTGCAGATTATATGAGAACACTAGAGAATGAACCTAAAAAAACAAACGAAACAATTACACATTTTTTTCCTTTACTTACATGAAAAGATAATTTGCCTAGGCAATGAAAGAATATGCAGAAAAGATAGCTTTGTAGAATTATTTTTCTGCATTGTTAATTGACATAATGCCATCCAAGTAAAGCGGTGGTGCCATCCTTTATTTGCTTTCTTTCTTTTTTTCTTTAACAGAGCTAAAAACAAGCCATATTGTTGTTGTCATTGTCAATGTAATTAGCATCCTCTTCAGTCTCAGCTCATTCTAAGCTTAGCTCTTCTGATACTGATTTTTTGGGACTCTATTACACTCTCAAGTTCTTTCATTTTACAATATGCTTGTGTCCATTTTCTGTCTTTTGCATGTGTTTAATAATCTAAATTTGAAAGTATGTTCCTTGTACATCACTAATGGCTTCCTTACACATTCTTTTTTTATCTGTATTAGAAATATTTTTGTTTATGTTTTCAGAACTTCCTTTTTTGTGAGGCATTTGGGATTAAGTGATTCGTCCAGTGTGAAACAGCTTGTAAGTGTCAAGTGTCTGAGGCTGGATTTGAACTCAGGTTCTCTTAACTCCTATGCCAATCCTCTATCTACTGAAGAGAATTTCTTTCTTTAGAGCTTCTTTGTCTGCTCAGACTGACTTTTTCTTAAGAATTTTAGATAACTGATTTTTAGTTCTTTACTTTGAACCTCCTTCTCAGTCCAAATTAAGGGCATGTGTTAGTCTCCGTCTGAATTTCCTCTCCTCAATAAGACATTTTATGATGGAGCTTTCATTTATCTACTAGGTTCCTATTATTTTTACTGCAGTAACTTCTTCCTCCTAGTTAGTGAGAATCTTTTCAGGATACCCTCTATCTCTTGCAAAATAAAATTGTCCTCAAGGAAAGCAATACACATTTTAGTTAATTTATTTTGGGCATAGTATTCCATCAGTATCTTATTATTTCTCCATTTGGCAGTTGATTTGTCTCCTGAACAATATATGAAACATATATTGTTTCTCTTTTGCAAGGGGCCTCTTATATTCTGAGTCTGACTATACAATATAGGTTTTTGTCATAGCTGATGTCAGTCATATCTTTTAGGAACTATACCATCTCTTCTACATTGTTGCTCCTCGAATATTTGGACATTTCTATCATGTCTTCAAAGATATTGGTTTAGCTCTAAGAGACCTAGTTTGAATTATCACTATGATATTTACTAAATTTGTGACTACAGACAAACCATCTAAAGACAATTTATCCAATATGTAAAGGAAAAATCAGACTTTTGCCACTGAAGTAACAGGACTTTGTTAATATTAAAACACTGTATAGATCTGAGGTGCAAGTGGTGTGTGTGTGTGTGTGGTGGTGGTGGTCCCCTCTGGCCATCTAGTAAAGCCTATGTTTAAAATGAATAGGACTACTCCTGGGACATCTCCAGTCATCCTGATCAATATATGGCAACTGGACTCAGATGGCTCTGGAGGAGAAAGTGAGGGTGGTGACTTTGCACAGCCTTCCATCACTCAAAACAAAGTCAGTTGCAAGTCATATCACCATCTCGCTGATGTCAAGGTCCTCTTTGAGAATGAAGGACAAACTATATGTGTTTAAAATGCACAAAATAAAATATATTGCAAAGGGAACTGACTATATAAAGTACTGTTTTCAAGATATTAAAAAATTGTTCACATGCCCCAGGTCAAGTACCCCTGCCAAAGAACTTGTAAATGCCCCTTCAAAAAACTGGCACGTCTATTATTCTATAACTCGCATGTCTTCATCTTATCCATAAGGATGTTGTGATTAAATTTTTCACTTAACTGACAATCCTTTGTTCAGGATAGCATCTATCTATCTATCTATCTATCTATCTATCTATCTATCTTTCTTTCTTTCTTTCATCCCCCTATATGTTAGTATGTATATATATATATGTATGTATGTATGCTTGCATGTATGTATACTGAGCAATTCATTGCTATAGCTCACATAAGGCCTTTCCAATGGAAGAAGAATTCAATTCAGAAAACCTAATCTGCTTGATGAAGGAACTGTGACCCATTTCCTCCTAAACACCATTTTCTTGGGGTCATTGCTTTTATCTGGCAAAGCCCTTTAGGTCAATACATTACATTAAGGGGTGACTAACATGAAGTCATGTATGTCATCCATGCCTTAGACAGAAAATCCGTACACATAATTAATAGCCAACTTTGAGTTCTTCTAGAAAATGACAAATATTTGGGTGTCCTTGGGCTATAATTTATGTTTGATGTCCCTCAACTACCTTTTAGAAAGAAGTAATTTCACCTTGATTACCCAGAGTTTAGCTATAATTTCCTGAAATTTATTGAGAAGTTTAGTACATATAGCAATAATATTGATTACAGCATCATCATTGATAATATTCTTTGAGGAAGAAAGAAAGAACATATATAAAAGGAACTCCTGGATATTTTCCAAATTTTGGCTATTAGTTTCAGTTCAATTTAAGCAAAGTTATTCAGAAGATTCCTTAAATTTTCCACAATTATCAAACTCCTACCTGTTTGTGGCCCATAAAATGCACCTGTGGTGGGAACCAGATTAAAATGTAATTGGATAATGTTTAACAAAATAAATATATTATAAAAAATATAATACAACATAGATAATTCATTTTCTTAGTTGATATGGGGCCCACAGGTATGCATTATGAGTTTGACACCTCTGCCTTAAACAACTACAAGATCATAACTCTTCAAGTCCTTTTTATTTTTGTAAATATTGACTTTGAGAAATAAAGCCTATAGGTGATAAACAGTATTACCTTCCCCGGAGAGAGCAAATTGTATTGTGGCCATAGAAAGCCAAATGATAGGGGTGGCCAGGTGGCTCAATGAGTAAGAGTACCAGCCCCAGAGTCTGTATGACCTGGGATCGAATCTGGGCTCTGATACTTAGCACCACACCCAGAAATAACTGGCCGTGTAAACTTGAGCAAGTTACTTTACCCCAATTGCTTAAAAACAAAAAGCCAAATAATAAAGAACGTCCAAAGATGACACATCTTTAAAATTGTCTCAGTGAAAAATCAGTTTAGTGGAATGAGTCTCAGTTGTGAAGTGTCTTCTATTCATAGATCCCAAAGATTTTTGATCTCATAAAGTACTCAAGTTTTATTTCAGACTGTTGACGAAGGTAAAGAACTTTCAAGGGAGAGAGATCACTGTGATAATTAGCAGACAACATACGTTGTTGTTGAACTGCATCTATAAATCATCTTGGGCTCTTTTCATAAGCACTGATTCACTCATCCCTCTGACTTGCTTAAATTATGAAAATACACACTCTCTCATGTTTTCCAATTTAAGTGTCTTTAAATGATGTTATCCAAAACCATATGAATAGAAAAAGTTTATTAATTAGTAAAATCTTGATGCAAAAGATATATATATATATATATGCTGGATAACATCCAAATTTTATCTGTTGTCATCAGCATATAGACCAGTATCTATCTGAAGGTCCTGGGAAGAATTATGTATCAGACAAATGCTGCTATTTTGGACCTAGCAAAATTTATCTGTAAGGCATTTAATCTCATCAGCATAATGTCAATGATGCAAAATGAACTGGATGATGCAAAAATGATCTCTAATTATCAATGAGAAATTAAATATGGAAGTAGCAATAAGACTGTAAATAATATGATGTTTACTTACTATTCAATTTAGAAAACTTGAAGGTGCCACATTTGTTTTCTTTTCTTTAACACTGAAAGGAAGAAGGCATGCACCTGAAAAGAAGAAATTTTCAGTATTATCACTTTTCTTTTCATTAAGATACACAGAGGTAAAATGACTTTCCCAGGAAATTCAAGTAGTTCCCTACCAAATCACTATTACAGTCTGGAGGAAATGAAATTATTTAAATATTATTTTCAAAATTGAATTGTCCTAAATTACCAGAATGAGAAACACATTTTTGGACATGACCAACATGGGGATATGTTTTGCATGATAATGTATATTTGTTTTCAGGTTTTTTTTGTTTTGATTTTGTTTTTTGGTTCTAGGAGGTGGGTAGAAGAGAAAAATGCTTATTAACAAAAAAAAATTTAAAAAGTGTAATCTTCATTGTTTAATTCTTTCTACTTTTATCTCTAGCATATAGTAAAGTTTCTGGCATATAGCAGGTGCTTAATAAATACTTTAGTGACTGAACAACTAAAAGAATATAATAGTCATATATTTACTCTCTCATATTGGTATTTCTGCTAAATAGTCCAGGAACAGCAGTTTAACTAGGTTTTGGCTACTGGGAATTTGTTCAAGGGTGCAAAATTCAGAGTTCATTAAATCTAGTGGATGCTAGCTAATAACACTTGAAAACTATTAGTAGCAGAGGAGGAAAAGAGCTTTGCATAAGTGATAGCTTAAAGTAGGAAACTATTTGAAGACATGAGGAGGGAGTACCTCCCTGAATCTGCCTCGATGCTCTCTTTCAGTGCTCACTATATTGTCCCCAAGAGAAACTTCCTGCCAGTGGCCTGGTGTTTGTGTAATCTCCCTTGGGTATAATCTCACCCCTCTTTCCTAAATTTTGGATGAATTTCTCACCCCTTTTTCTGGATTGTGATTTTTATATTTGCCTCAGGCAGAATTCCTAGTTATATTTCTTCTCTTACACTCTTTTGCCACTTCACAGGACTACTTATTTGAGGAACTAGGTAGGTGGCACAGTGCCTAGAGTGCTAAACATGGAATTAATAAGACCTAAGTTAAAATTCTGTCATAGATATTTCATAGTTGTGTGACCCTGAGCACTTAGCCTCTGTATGTCTCAGTATCCTCATCTGTAATATGAGAATGATGGTTGCACCTACATCCCATGTTAAAATGAAATAACAATTGTAAAGTACTTTAGAAACCCTAAAGTACAAGATAAATGTTAACTATTATTTTTATGCCGCTAGGTGGTCGAATGGATGGAGTACTAGTTTTAGAGTCAGGAAGATCTGAGTTTATAACTGGAATTTGCAGTGTACTCTCAGTGTAAATCTGAACATCTCTCAGCCTTAGTTTCCTTATATATAAACTAGATACAATAATCTCACCTACCTACAGTGTTGTTGTGATGATAAAATAGATAAAAGCATACATATGAGTAAGATAGAAAGTGTTTTTAAGTGTTATACACCTACTATCATTCTTAAAGTCTATTTTGGACTTAAAATATTTTAAAGCAACCCAATTTTCAGACACACAGAATGGAAAAAGTGTTAATTGGAAATGTTATGGAATTAAAATGTGAACACAGAATACATCAAGCTCAATCTTGATGGCTTAAGCCATCTTTGCTTCAAAAATTATATCAGACAATCATAAATGCAGAGTTGGAAGACAAAATGCCGTTTGGTTCACCTCTGTCATTTTACAAATAAAGAAATTGAGGTGCAGGAAGATTACATGACTTTCCCAGTGTCACATAGGTGGGAACTGTCAGAGTTGAGGATGATGTGATGTCCACTCAGTTGAGTCAATATTTCCCCACTGAACCTTACTCTATTTCATTGGTAGATTAATTAAAATGGTGACTTAATAAAGCAAAAGCAGAAGTAACTAAGTATTCATGGTATTTATATGGCATTCACTTTGATTCTATGTGTCTTAAAATATATTTTCTGAGCTAACATATTTCATTTGAATTTTGGACATTTACATTACTAACTAGATGAGTAAAACAAGAATTAGCTTTTATGTTAATGCATAAAATATCAATATATGAAATAAACCCCACAAAGCTGAAGTAACAAAAGTCATGTTTGCCATTCTGAAAGAGATTCAGGCATCTCTGGAAATTCTGGGTTGCCATGACAGCAAACAATTTGTATATTACCTAGTATTTTAAGCATTTATTTTTCCCATGTATTTTTTTTCATATATTCAATGTCAACCTTGTTATTTTGTGAGCAATGAATTTTCTTTAGCACTTTGATACATGGCAGAATATTATGAGAGAAAATATGTCCATGTCTAATTTTTATCCTTACACACTCTTATTCAATTCTGATAAAATACATTTATATATGCATATATGCATATGTATATAATTCTACCAGTAGCAAAAAGCCCGTCATTCAAATGATTAATCCCATAGCCTAAAGATACCTAGAAGTAATCTCCAAGAAGTTTTTTCATACACACACACAGACACGTGTGTGTATGTATGTCTATATATTGGCTATATATCTTTTGCATATTATTAAAGAATTATGATATAACTAAATTCTATAATATAGTAAATATTCTGATTAGTAGACTAATGTTCAATACTAGATTAAATAAATCTATTTAATAGAGTTATCAATCAATTGTCATTTAACAACAGTTTAAGTGTCTGGGCAAGACTTTTAAAAATCCAGTTAATGGGCAAACTTCACTCTTCCAAGATTTTATATTCATCTCCTAGAAATTTTCAGTAGGCTTTGTCAGGATCTTTCATCATTGATTTTCAAACCTGAAAAGAAGCAACTTGAAAACCATGATAAAAATTATATAGAAGCTAAATATAAAATTCAGGGGTGAACTGATAAGATATAATTAATATTTTAAGTGCTTCATTAAGAATTTTTGCAATGTGAAATACAGCTACTGAGATTTTTGTCATTATGATTCTTCTTAAGATAAATCATCAAGAAAATATAAAAACAGATTTACATTATTTCCTACCTGCTGGAAGAACTTCCTTGCATTGGAAAGGAAAAACAAACTTGTATAAAGATAGTGTCTTTAAAAATTTTTAGTATTGTTAATTCAGGATCATCATCATTAACTGTATCCTATATGTATTTGTTCATGAATGGACCCCCAATCTGCAAATCAGAAAACAACAAACACATAAGATCCCAAATATTGAGTATTGGACCTTGAGGCCAGATGTCCCAGCACCATACCCAGGACCACCTGGTTCGGTGGGGTATGATTTACATTGTTTAGAGGACTTTTGGTTGGACAGAAAATAAATAAGAAAAATCTCCACTGGGATATGCATAAGAATCCCTAAAAATCACTTTGGACAGATTTTACCCAAATCAGGATTAGCAGCTCAAGGAATACATGTATTGGCTGGAGTAAAAGATTCTAATTATCAAGGAAAAATTGTTGTAACATTCCATAATTTAGGTGAAGGGCCCGTACAGATTCACAAAAATGATAGGATAGTTCAAGTGATTATCGTTCCTTGTAAAACAATGCCACTTGTAAAAACTGACCCTCCTTCCAAAATAACTGTCAGAGGAACTGAAGGATTTGGTTCTACTGATAGAACAAAATCAGTAGCTAAAGTATGGGTAAAACAGAAGCCAGATGATGTTCCAAAGGCTGCAGAGATTATAGCAAATGGGAGGGATAACACTGTAACTATTGTTTATTCTGGAGAAGATGATTACAAAATTGTACCCTTAACTCATTTATTCTACCGTGAGTGAGGCTACAATAATCTGGTTATTGTCTCTTTGCTTCTTCTTGATTTTTTGTCTGTTCACCTTGTTTGCTAGATTTGTTTCCGCAGGCTTGGTACCCTCCATCTGTAGATGCCTGATAGCTTAAGCTGGATGTCACCCCCTGTCTGCAACTGTGATGTGTCACCCTTGGACCTGGCATCAAGCATATTAAGAACTGACCTCTCAAATGGGACCCCTTAGGACAGGGACAGCTCTACATTCGATTTCAGCAGCAAGTAGCTATGGAAGAAGAGACCTTCACCCCTTACCACAACATTTTGGGGCCCCACTTGTTCGGGGTGGGGGGAATGATGAGGAGCTTGTGCTCAAGCCCCACCCTAAAATATGGTTTTCTGTGTTTATTGTGTGCTATTCTTGTTATATTGTTGTGGAATTTTATTGACACCAGTTATTCCTACTGTATTTTTGCCAAGTAAGGGACATGAAAGATCTTGGGGCCGAATGTAAGGGTTATGGGATTTAAAGATCTTCCATGCCCCATTGGACTTGCTGACGTAGCAGGAAGGGGCAGAGCAAGAGGAAGAAGAAGCCAAGCTAGAGTTTCTGTGGTGGCTAGCAGTGGTGGCCACGGCGGCAGCAGCAGCAGAGGTAGTGGCAGTGGCAGCGTGAAGCCCTTTTTGAGTCAGCCAGAATTTCTGCTAAGGACTCCTGCTGAGGACTGCCAGGGGCTGGAGCTGCTGGGAGCATGCTTCCTGGATGCTGGGTGATTACTGTGAGTGGGGAGAGGAGGACCTTTGCCTGAGGTAGCCTGTTCTGTTTTAAAGGCTTGAGAATGTGGGTGCTTTCTACTTTATCTACCTGTGCCAATTTCATAAGTACTCTGATGGCTTTCACTTTCTGGTTTTGGGACTCAGTCTTTTGGTATTTTAATAAATCTTCTAGCTTATTCCCCCATATAGCAAGCCTGATGTATTTTGTGATGGATAATTACATCAGCATATCTGTAATTTCCATAGGCATTGTGAATATGGCATTGCTGATACATGTATTTATAAAAACTGCTGGTATATACAACAGCATATTACCTTCTCTGACTTCATGTAGCTCTTACCACTTCCCCTTGAATGACTATTCCATCTTGTATCATGAATATGTGTGCATATATGTGTGCGTGTGTGTTATCTACTGTTACTGTCCTGTAGTAAGCTTCATGATGGCAAATTCTGTTACGTTCCCTTTCTTGTATTCTTTATGGTAACTAGAACAGTGCTTATACACATATCAATACAGTAATGATTTTTTTTCATTACTATGGGAACATGTCACTTTATCATAACCCCACTGTGCTTTGGTTGATGGTATTCATTGCTGTGGGGAAAAAAAGCATCCGGTCACTAACAAATATTTTGTCTACAATGTATATTTTAAAATATTTACTGAATGACCTAGAAAAGCAAAGCATTTTGCATTATTGTTATTGAGTGAATATGGGACATGTAGTGATCCATACCATCTTTCAAATCCAGACCCCTTGATACTAGAGGCACATACTTAAAAAAGAGTTTAATAATTTATGTTTCCCCATTTCCTGTCAGGAAAATATTTACCATTTATTTTAACAAGATTGTGAATTCCAAGTTTTTACTCCCTTAACTCCCCTCTTCTGAAAATTGTAGGAAATTTGATGTAGTTTATACATGTACCATCATATAAAAAATATTTCCATATTAGTCACAATTGTGAAAGAAGAAACACATCAAAAGGGGGAAAAATCTGAGAAAGAATGAAGTGAAAAAATATGCTTTGATTTGCATTCAGAGCTCATCAATTCCTAATCTGAATATGGATATTATTTTCCTTCATGAGGTCTTTGTTCTTATCTTGGATCATTGTGTTGCTGAGAAGAACTGAGTCATTCATAGCTGATCATTATATAATGTTCCTAACACTATGTATGATATTTTCCTGGTTTGGCTCATTTCATTTTGCAGCAGGTCATATAAGCCTTTCCAGGTTTTTCTGAAATCTGTCTGTTCATCATTTCTTACTGCAATAAGGTATTTCATTACATTCATATATTTCAGCTTGTTCAGCCATTATGAAACTGATTGCAATTCCTTCAATTTCCAATATATTGCCACCATTAAAAGGGTTCATATATGTACATGTAAGTCCTTATCCCCTTTTTATGATCTCTTTGGGATATAGACCTAGTAATGTATTGCTGGATCAAAGGTTATGTATAGTTCAGTTGCCCTTAAAGCCTAGTTCCAAATTGTTCTCTGGAATGGTCAGATTAGCTCCCAACCGACCAACAGTGACAATGTCCCAATTTTCCCACAACTGCTCCAACATTGATCATTTTCCTTTTTGTCATATTAGCCAATATGATAAGTGAGGGGGTATCTGTAAAGCCATGCACAATCAGCTTTCCAGAGGACTGCTGCTGTGAATAGAATTTCAAGGTTCTGATAATATTGTCCAGTGAACACTCTATTTATTCAATAACAAATCAGAGCAAAACATTCAAAGGAAATCAAGGTACAGAATTCACATTGTTACAACTTATCACAGCAAATTGAAATATAGCATTCATCATGTCATGACTCAACAACTTATCACTAAAATGGCCACATAGTTTTCACCACAGTGTCACATGGTTTAAACAAAGTACATTCATTTAGCCATTCAACCATTTAGTAACTCAATCATTCAATCATCCTTAAGAAGGCTTGCCTCCTTAAGTGACACAAAATACAAAAGTCAAAGTACTCCACCCCTGGATAGTACATTTATTTAGTCAATCACAAAGTCCTTAATTCAATCACAAAGTACAATCAGAAATAAATTACAATTCCATCAGTCACTACTCAACAGAAAATAATACAGTTCAGCAGACAGGGCTTCCTGTCTGACCATTACATCTATACCTAGTTAGTTACCAGAGAGGGAAGCACCAAAACCTCAGGTTCCAAAGCCAGTGGGGCTCAAAGGCTGACAAGAGTCTTATCTGATCAAATAGCACAACTCTTCCCAAAATGAGTACCAAAGCAAAACTTCACATCAGGGTCAGTCACTACTAAGTATTCACGGAGAGGTATTTTCATCTTGACTCAGGGCAGGCTTTCAGCTTTCATGGTTTCTCTTTATGGTCCCATCACCTACCTGAATTCACCAAACTGTCACCTGGGTTCAAAGGCAGACAGCTCCCAGTTCCTTGTCCAACTCTCCATGTAGTTCCTGTTCCACACTGAAGCTCACAGTGTCCAATACACCTTAAATCCATCACAGTATCTATTCCTGGGAAGTAAAGGCTTAACAAAGCCACAAAGTACTGACACCACAGTTATGCCTCTTCTAGAAGCTCCAGCTGGACCTTGGAAGTCTTCAGTAGCCTGACTGGCCTTCAAAAATCCACAGCAGCTCAGCTGGCCCTTGAAAGAAGCTCCACCACAAGTTCCCAGGAAATTCTGACTTTCCCAGCTGGGGCTTTTCCTTGTATACAGTATTGCTCCTCCCTGTTCAGCCCCTTTCTGTTACGTCAACAACAGGTGTTCATTTTTTCTGTTTCTTTAACAGAGGCTTAATTTGAAACTAGGTGCTAAGTACCTGTCAGCTTAGCAATATAAAGGGATCTTCAAGTTTCATTACCATAACAGTATTTAAGAGTTTTTATTTGCATTTCTCTAATCAAAATTTATTTAGAGAACTTCTTCATATGCCTATAGATAACGTTGATTTCATCACTGGAGACCTGCCTGTTCATATCCTTTGACCACTTATCAATTTGGGAATCGCTTGTATTCTTATAAATTTGGCTCAGTTCTCTATGTATTAGAGAAATGAGGCCTTTATCAGAGATACTTTCTGTAAAGATTGTTTGTTGTCTGCTTTCCTTCTAATCTTGGTTTCTTTGGTCCTGTTGGTATAAAAGATTTTAATTTAACATAAAAATTCTTTTATATTTTGTAATGATATCTCTTGTTTGGTTGTGAATTCTTCCCCTCCCCATAGATCTGGCAGGTAGACTATTACTCACTCTTCTAATTTGCTTATGGTATCACCCTTTATGCTTAACTCATGCACTGATTTTCACCTTATCTTGTTATACAGTATTTGTTTTTACCTACTTTGTGTCTTATTTTCCTGTTTTTCCAGCATTTTTTGTAAAATACTGAATTCTGTGGAGCCAAGATAGCAGAGTGGAAACATGACTTCTTCAGGGCTCCCACTTCCATCTCCTCTAATACATGTAACAATGACTTTAGACAAACTGTAGAGCTACAAAACCCAAAAAGTAACAGAGAAATTAACCTCCTGCTGAAGACAGCCTGGCAGGCTCACAGTAATGAGCCACTGCAGAGCCCTAGGAGATGAGCCCAGAACCTCAGGTTTTAGCCTCAGGGTGGCTACAACCAGCCTCTGGATGGAGGGACTTCAGATCACCAGTAGCTGTGGTGGTTTCCAGAATTATTAACCCATAAATGCCAAAGACAAAGTGATAGTTCAGTGTGGACTTTGTGGGAACAGGGTGTCTTGTAGTGTGGTCTGGCCTTTGGCCCTAGAGGGAGAAGCTGTTGAGGTGCAGCAGCCACCTCCACATTGCTGCTTCAGAGCTCCTGGCCTGCAGATTGTAGGGGAAGCAAGCACCAGTCTGAGGGGTATTTGCTCTTGCTTTAACCTGCTTGGATCTGGATTGCTGTCTAGGGTGGAGGTCCTGTGTGACCAGTGTGCCAGAACCAGTGGAGGCTTCTGAGAAGGCACCCAACTAATAGCTCCAGCAACTGTCAAAAACCCCAGCAATTTGGGACAAAGCTCTCCTATCTGGAAACAGAGTTCTCCTATGGCAAAACCTCAAAAGTCAAATAATTGAGTGGCAACATAAGCAAGCAAAGGAAGCAAAGCAAGCACAGTAATTTGACTTAGGATTCCTTTTTTGGGGACAAAAAGGATCAAAGCATGGAATAGGAGGAAGACAAGAAAGTCAGACCTCCTGCACCAAAAGCTTCCAAGAAAAATATGAATTGGTTACAGGCCATAGAGGAGCTTAAGAAGGATTTTGAAAACCAAATAACAGAAGTGGAGGAAAAATTGGGAAGAGAAATGAGAATGATGCAAGAAAATCATGAAAAAAAAAATCAACAACCCGATGGAAGAAAATAACACCTTAAAAAATAGACTAACTCAAATGACAAAAGATACTCAAAAGGCCAATGGGGAAAAGAATGCTTTAAAAAGCTGAATTTGTCAGATGGAAAAAGAATTTTAAAAGCTCACTGAAGAGAATAATTACTTTAGAATTACATTGGAGCAAATGGAAGCTAGTGACTTTATGAGACATCAAGATACTATTACACAAATCCAAACAAATAAAAAAAAGTCGAAGGCAATGTGAAATCTCACTGGGAAAACCACTGACATGGAAAATAGATCCAGGAGAGATAACTTAAAATTTATTGGACTATATGAAAGCCATCATCAAAAAAAGAATTTACAAATCATCCTTCAAGAAATTCTCAAGGAAAGTTGCCCTAATGTTTTAGAACCAGAGGGCAAAATAGAGGTTAAAGAGTCCACCAATCACCTTTTGAAAAAGATTCCAAAAAGAAAACTCCTAGGAATATTATAGCCAGATTCTGAAGTTTCCAGATCAAGGTGAAAATATTACAAGCAGTGAAGAAGAAACAATTTGAATACTGTGGAAACGCAATCAGGATAACACAGGATCTGGCAGCTTCTACAGTGAGGGACCAGAGAGCTTGGAATATGATATTTTGGAGGTCAAAGGAGCTGGGATTAAAACCAAGAATCACTTACCCAGCAAAACTGAGTATCATGTTTCAGGGGAATATATGGTCATTGAGTAGAATAGAGGACTTTCAATTATTCTGATGAAAACACAAGAGTTGAATAGAAAATGTGACATTCAGATACAAGAAGCAAGAGAAGCATGAGAAGGTAAACATGGAAAATAAATCATTAGGAATTTATCAAAGTCAAACGATTTACCTTCCTACATGGAAATTCGATAATCTTAACTTATGAAACTTTTCTCAGTATGAGGATAGTAGAAGGGAATATAAATGTGTATATAGGTATACATACATATGTGTCTATATGGGAGGGTATATGTGCATTTGAATACATATGTGAATGTGTGTATATATGTGTACAGGTATACATAGACAGAGGGCACAGGATGAATTAAATAGGAAGGGATGATGCTTAAAAGGTGAAATTGAGAGGTGAGAGAGAAATATAATGAGAGAAGATGGGGAGAGACTGAATGGGGTAAATTATCTCATATAAAATTGGAAGGGAGAATTTACAATTGAGGGAATAACAGGAAGGCAAAAGGGAATGAGTCAGCCTTATTCTCAATGAATTTGGCTTAGGGTAGGAATGACATACACTAAATTGGGCATCTAGCCCTACAGGAGAGTAGGGGGGGAAGGGTATGAGAGGGAGGATTATGGAAGGGAGGGCAGGTTGGGGGGCAGGGAAGTTGGAAGCACACACTTTTGAAAAGGGAATAGAAAAAAATGGGGCTTGGGATAGGGTGGAGGTAAATATAGTCAGTCTTTCACAGTATATCCACTATTGAAATATTTTGTGTATCTACATATGTACAACCTATATTGAATTGCTTATCTTCCCAGTAAGGGTGGGTGATGAGTGAGGAAGGGAAAGAATTTGGAATTCAAAGTTTTAAAATCAAATGTTTAAAAAAGTATTCTTTTTCTTTTTACATGCAACTGGGAAATAAGATATACAGGCACGGGGGTATAGAGATCCATCTTGCCCTACTGGAAAGTTGGAGGGGATATGGGGGAAGATATAGGAGAGAATAGAATGGGGGAGAGGGTATACAGTGGGATTACTCTTTTGGGGTTGTGTGTAGGGGAAAGACAGGGAGAAAATTTGTAACTCAATCTTGTGGAAATGAATGATGTAAACTAATATATATATATATATATATATATATATATATATATATATATAATTTAATTCTAACAATGAATATATTTCTGTCTTTTTACATTAGGTTTTGAGGTTTTTATGGTCTATTACATGGTCAATTTTTGTGTAGGTGCCATGTGTTACAAAGAAATTGGTATATACTTTATGTTCCCATTCAATTTTCTCCAAAGGTCTGTCATATCTAAAAGTTTCTTTTTTTTTCTATCTCTCTTTTTTATTTTTTAGTTTACATCATTCAGTTCCACAAGATTTTGAGTTACAATTTTCCCCATTTTCCCCCTACCCACCAGCCCAAAACAGCCATCCCACTGAATATCTCCTCCCCCAATCTGCTGTCTCCCATATCTTCCCCCACACCCCCGCCGACTTCCAGTAGGGCATGGTAAATATCTATACCCCAGTGCCTGTCTAGCTTATTTCCCAGCTACATGTAAAATAATAATAATATTATATTTATTTATTTAAACATTTGATTTTAAAACTATGAATTCCAGATTATTTCACTTCCTTCCTTGCCCTTCCAATCCCTTACTGGGAAGATAAGCAATTCAATATAAGTTGTACATGTGTAGATAGGCAAAACATTTCCATAGTGGGTATTTTGTGAAAGACTGACTGTATTTCCCTCTATCCTATCCCACCCCCACTTATTCTATTCTCTAATTTTATCCTGTCCCTTTTCAGAAGTGTGTGATTTCAATTTCCCTTCCCCCCAGCCTGCCCTCCCATCCATCATCCCCCCTCTCATCCCCTTCCCCCTACTCTCCTGTAGAGTGAGATACCCTATTTAGTGTGTATGTCATTTTCTCCCTAAGCCAAATTCAATGAGAATAAGGTTGACTCATTCCCTTTTGCTTTCCTGTTCTCCCCTCCATTGTATCAGTTTTCCCTTGCCTCTTCTATGTGAAATAATTCACCTCATTCTGTCTTTCCCCAATTCCTCTCATTATGTTCCTCTCTCACCTCTTAATTTCACCTTTTAAGTATCATCCTTCCTATTAAATGGGTCCTGTGCTCTCTGTCTATGTATACCTGTACACCTATATACACACACTCACAGATGTATTCATATGCCCATATACCCTCCTTTATAGACATTTTTATGCATGTAAAAATACATACACACACACATATATATATATATATATATATTTCTATTCCCTTCAACTATTCTCATACTAAGAAATGTTTCATAAGTTACAATGATCATTTTTCCATGTAGGAATGTAAATGTTCTATTGAATCCCTTTTGTTTTCTTTTCCCCTTTTATCTGCTTTTGGTTCTCTTGGTCTTGATATAGGAGGTCAATTTTTTGGTTTAGTTCTGGTTTTCTCCTTATAAAAGCTAGAAATTTTCCTGTTTTTTTGAATGACCATTTTCCCCCTTGACATATTATGCTTCATTTTGCCAAGTAAGTTATTCTTTATTGTATTCCTAGCTCTTTTGCCTTCTGGAATATCACATACCATGACCTTTGATCCTTTAATGCTGCAGCTGCCAAGTTCTATGTAATCTTAATTATGACTTGCAAAAATTTGAAATGTTTCTTTCTGGACATTTGTACTATGTCTTCCTTAGTTCTGAAATTTGGCTTTGTTTCTTGGGGGGTTTATTTTGAGATCTCTTTCCTTAGGTAATCAGTAGATTCTTTCTATGCTTGTTTTGCTCTCTGATTCCAGGGCATCAGGGTAGTTTTCCTTGATAATTTGTTGAAAGATGCTGTCCAGTTCCTCTTTTTAATTATGGCTTTCAGGTAGAGCAAAGAATCTGATATTGTCTCTCCTGGATCTATTTTCTAGGTCAGTTGTTTTTCCCATGAGGTATTTTACATTTTCTTCCAGTTTTTTTTCTTTTGAATTTGTTTGATTGATTAATGATATCTCATAGAGTCATTAGCTTCCATTTGCCAATTTTTAACTTTTAAGGTGTTGTTTACCTCAATTAGTTTTTAGACTTTCTTTTTCCATTTGGCCAATTGTGTTCTTCAAGGAATTGTTTCTTCAGTGAATTTTTGTATCTCCTTTTTCATTTGCACAATTCTACTTTTTATGCAGTTTCCCAAGCTGTTGACTTTTTTTCATAATTCTATTGTATCACTCTCATTCCTTTTCCCAATTTTCTTCTACATGTCTTATATGATTTTTAAGTTCTCTTTTGAGCTTTCTCATGAGTTCTTTCTAGGCTTGAAATGATTTCCCATTTTTCTTTGTGATTTTGACATTGTTGTCATCTTCTGACTTAGTAGTTAGTGTCTTGGTTTTTCTGGCCACCATAACAACTTTCTACTGACAGATTCTTTTTTGTTATTGTTTTTAGCTCATCTTTTTTTGGCCTTTTCCCTTTCTTTTCTTTTTGGAGGGGCAGTTGGGGTTCAGTGACTTGCCCAAGGCCACATGGCTAGTTTTTGTGTTAAGTGTCTGAGGCTGGATTTGAACTCGGGTCCTGCTGACTCCAGGGCTGGTGCTCTACTCACTGCACCACCTAGCCAGCCTTTCCCTTTCTTTTAAATTTGATCTCTCTTCTCAGGGTAAAATTGGCTCTCTCTCTCAGGCTTCTTGTGCCAGGTCTGTTGGACCTGGCTATTTACTTGACACTATGTTGATGTTCCCATCTAATGTCCTTCTTCCCTTCTCACCAGTGGTCCCCCACCCACCAACTGGGAAGAGAAGCAATTCAATATAGGTCATACATGTGCAGTTATGCAAAACATTTCCATAGTAGTTATATTGTGAAAGACTAACTATATTTCCCTCCATCCTATCCTGCCCCCCACTTATTCTATTTTCTCCTTTGACCCTATCCCTTTTCAAAAGTGTTTGCTTCTAAATACCCTCTCCCCCAAACTGCCCTCCCTTTTATCATCCCCCCCTCTTATCCCTTTTTCCCGTACTATTCTGTAAGGTGAGATACCCAATTGAGTGTGTATGTTATTCCCTCCTCAAGCGAAATTCATTGAGATTAAGGGTGACTCATTCCCTTTCACCTTCCTGCTCTTCCCCTCCATTGCAACAGTTTTCTCTTGCCTCTTTTATGTGGGATAATTTATCCTATTCTATCTTGTGTTTTCTCCTTCTCCCAATATATTCCTCTCTCACCTCTTAAGTTTACTTTTTAGATATCATCCCTTCATATTCAACTCATCCTGTAAACTGTCTATGTATACATGAACACACATTCACACACTTACATATGTATTTATAGAGACATGCACCCTCCTATACATACATATTTATGTATATATATACATATAATTTTATAAGTTCCTTATGATTCCTTTTTCCTGTTTACCTTATCATGATTGTCTTATGTTATATTTGAAAGTCAAATTTTCTGTTCAGCTCTGGTTTTTTCATCAAGAATACTTGAAAGTCCTCCATTTCATTGAATTATCATATTTTCCCCTGAAGCATTACACTCAGTTTTGCTGGGTAGGTGATTTTTAGTTTTAATCCTAGCTCCTTTAACCTCTGAAATATCATATTCTAAGACCTTAAGTCCCTTAATGTAAAAGTTGGTAGATCTTGTGTTATCCTGATTGTGTTTCCACAATCATAAAATTGTTCCTTCCTGGGTGCTTGTAATATTTTCTTCTTGTCCTGGAAACTGGAATTTGGCTATGATATTCCTAGGAGTTTTCTTTTTTGATATTTTTCAAGAAGCAATTGGTGAATTTTTTTAAATTTCTATTTTGCCTTCTGGTTCTAAAACATCAGGGCAATTTTCCTTGCGAATTTCTTGAAGGATGATTACTAGGTTCTTTTTTTGATTCTTGCTTTCAAATAGTCCAATAATTTTTAAATTATCTCTCCTGGATTAATTTTTCAGGTCAGTGGTTTTTCCAATGAGATATTTTACATTGTCTTGTATTTTTTTCATTTCTTTAAATCTGTTTTATGGTATCTTGATTTCTAATAAAGTCATTAGCTTCCATTTGCTCCAATCTAATTTTGAAGGAATTATTCTCTTCAGTGACTTTTTGAAATCCCTTTTCCATCTGGACAACTTGACTTTTTAAGGCATTTTTCTCCTCATTGGCTTTCTGGGCCTCTTTGCCATATAAGTTCATCTATTTTTCAAGGTGTTATTTTTTCAGTATTTTTTGGGGTCTACTTTAGCAGGCTGTTGACTTGCTTTTCATGATTTTCTTGCATCATTCTCATTTCTCTTCCAAATTTTTCCTCTGCTTCTCTTACTTGATTTTCAAAATCCTTCTTGAGCTCCTCCATGACCTATAAAAAGTTCAAACATTTCTTGGAAGCTTTTGATGAAGGAATTTTGAATTTGTTGTCTTCTTCTGGTTCCACGTTTTGATCCTTTTCATCCCCTCAAAAGGATTTTATGGTCTGATTGCACTTCCTTGGCTTGCTTATCTTGACAACCAATTACTTGATTTTTGAGCTCTTTGCCATGGTAGAACTCTACTTCCAGAGTGGAGAGAGCTATGTCCGAAATTCCTGGCATTTTTGCAAATGTTGCCAGAGCTGTGAGGAGGGGGCCCTCTCTTTAGCCAAGACAAACTCTGGCACACTGGCATTCCTCACCCCAGGACCAGCACCCAATACTGTGGCTCAGATCCAAGCAGGTCAAAGCAAAAACAATTACCCTCTGAATGGTCTCTTGGTCCCTCTGTGATCTGCAGGCCAGGAGCCTGGGAGGCAGCCATGTGGCAGCATCTGAAAATGTGCCTCCACCACCTCTTGCCCTGGGTGCTGTAATAGTAATTGAATTTAAAGATCCCCCTGTATTGGCTTGGTTTTTAGTTTGATTGTATTAAAACCCAGAGCTTGTGAATCCCACTTGTGGGATGGACTTGTTGACGTGAAAAGAGAGGGATGAACTGGGAGAAGCTGATGGTGTAAATTTAGAGAGACGCAAGAAAAGAGAGAGGCAGAAGAACTTTTTGGAAGCAGCACCTTTGGAGGCAGAGAGAGACTGAGAGGATTGCTGAAGGCCACTTTGAATTTCCCAGGACTTTTGAGAGCTGCCACCCAGAGCTGCCAAGGACTGAGGAGACATGGCTGGTACTTAGTCTGTCTGTTTTGATGTTGTTTTGCCAGATTTGTCCACTGGTGAAAGACAGTCCTGTTGCTGCAGAGGGCTTTGAACCTTGCTGTTGGTTCAAAGCTCCAGAGACTGTTCTGCAGACAGAGAGTGAATCCTGTCCACTGGGGAGGGCAGTGCTATTGTTGCAGAGGTCTTGGAACCTTGTTGTTTGTTCAGAAGCCCTGAAGAAGGATTTTCTTGTTGCATGTTTACTGAAATCCTGGAAGCGGGTTTTGCTAATGTTTTCAGGGGTCCTAGGACTGTTCTGCAGACAGAGAATGAATTAATGAAGACACTGGCAATGTATCTTGTGGCCTTGCTAAGCTTTGTCCCCCCAGGAACAAAGATTGATGAGAACTTGCCTCATGTCAAGATGAAGAAAAGACCTCCATTTGGGTATTAAATGCTGTGCTTAAGCTTGTTGTAACTCTGGGGTAGATTCAATTGTGATCCAAGGGTGGGGAACTTTTGACCTTTTGTGCTCTCTGATTAAACAAATGAATGTACTTTACTTATGATTGGAAACTAATCTCCATTTGAGAACAGGGGCTTTGTGATTGATTAAATGAATGTAATGTCCAGGGGTGGGGTAGTACTTGGAGATTATTGAATCACACTTGTTAAATGCTGTATTTTGAATGACATCATATTTTGATCTTCTCTATTCTTAATTTGTCACTGAATAAAATGGAGAGCACCTATGCTGGTATTTTGAACCTTGGGGAGTTGCCTTTGCTTGGCATTACAGGTGCATGGGCCAGACCATGCTCTTCTCTCATCTACTTCAAACCGACTTCCCTACTGACCTTTTACTTTCTCTTTGGCGTTTATGGTTTGAGAAGTCTGGAAACTGCCACAGCTGCCTGTGATTCACTCTTCTGAAGCCTGCTCTGGCCAGTCTTTGCCACTGGTCAGGCCCACCCCAGTTCTGGGACCATGTGGCTCATATGGGACCACTCATCCCCCAGCCCAGTGTGCTAAACACTTCCTGTTGGCCTGCCAGGCTGCTTTCAGCAGGACATTTGTTTCTCTCTGTCACTTTATGGGTTCTGTAGCTCTAAAATTTGTTTAGAGTCATATTTTACAGGTATTGGAGGTGGTTGGTGTGGGTACTTAAGCAAGTTACTGCTTTTACTCCCTCAGAAAATGACACCTTAGCTTCTGGCTCTGATTTTCTGTTGGCTTTCTGGGTCCTGCTCGTGACTGAACAGAACCTCCCTGGGACTTTTATTGGACTTTTTGTTCCTTTAACCTTTCAAATGTCACTAGGTCATAGTTCAGTCTGTTTCATATTCAATGCTTCACATAAGAGCAAAAAAAGTAACTACAAAGTTCCATTTATCATCTCATTCTAATCTTTCTTTTACTTTCCTACCTCACATCACAATCCTTCCTATCAATTAATGTACATGGTTATGTGTGGGGAAATAAAAGGGCCTGAGGCCTCTGTCCACATCTGGAGCTTTCAGCACTTCTGCCTCAGAGGCAGTGAGGAAACAGAGCAACCCAGTTTTCTGGTTAGTGATTTTTGTAAAGCATTCTCTCTTGTGGCTTGGAAAGGCTCCATGTCTGAGTCCTCAGAAAGGAACACAAAGAAGTGGTAGTCACAGTGGAAAAGCACTGGGTTGTCATGTGGATCATAAAATATTAACACATCTCTTCTTTCTCCTTTCTTGTCTTACCTCTTCTAACAAATTCATGATGTCTCCCTAAAGACAAACACATTTGGATTCCAGGAAAAGAAAAAGACAAAGATGGCAGGTGAATGAAACAAAACCAATGTCTCCCCCAGTACTCTACTGGTCACATAGCCCTTATGATACCCTGGGACTTTTCTCTATCTCTCTGGACTTGCAGATTCATACCTAGTTGTTGAGGAGTAATGAAACCAGAAGACTTGAAAGAAGATCAATTCCTGAAAAGCTCTGAAGAATTTGCTTTTAATTTGTTTCAGCATACGTTAATTCAGTTATAGTGGAGAGTTCCCTGGAGTTAAAGGTTTGGGCTAAAATTTCATCACTAACACTTACTAGCTTTGAAACCTTCATTAGGTCACTTAACCTCAGTGGATTGAAGTCTTTTCTTCTTCAAAATGAGAGGAGTATATGGCCTTTGCTATCTCTTCAAGCTCTGACTCAGTCATATATATACACACACATACGTATGTGCATACATGTCAAACTTATGTATATAGATGTATATATGCATATGCATGTATACACACATATATGTATGTACATCTATTTGTATCTTTCTATATCTGTGGTCTAGTGGGACAGAGAACCATCCTTGAAGCAAAGAAGTGCTAGTTTTAATTAGCCTCTGACTTAGTGCTCTAGGTAACCCTTTAAGACTATAAGTTACAGAGAATATGTTGACATAGGTAAATGTCATTTCATTACCCTTTACCAATGAAATATCAGGTCTAGTTCACATATATTTCTCATGCATGTATGTGTGCATACACATGCAGGTATATATAGAAATGTATTTGTATACTGACATAATACATTGACATGTATGTGTGTACATATCTGTATGCACATATATAATAAACATTTAGTTCTGTTATAAATTTATCATCACACTGATATTTTTTTTCACTTTACTATCTTAAGCGTTTAGTCTTCTAATCAAGTAGTAGTTATTCATGCTCATAGTTGTTTTTACAAAAAAGGAAATAAAAAATGTTTTTCTTGTGCAAAATACCAGAGCATTTAACTATAACATTAACAGTCAATGGGCCTTGACATTATGAGTTGGGTACTACACACACACACACACACACACACACACACACAATTTGTTATTATTCTACTTATTATATTATGTTTAAGAAAATATCTACATGACTTTCATTTCTTCTACTTCGGTAGTTAGAAACAGGAAATGTTGACCTTGATATATCCTGAATCCCAGAGAATAATCTTATAACCTTTTGAATCTTAAGGCTGGAACAGACCTTAGATATCCTGTAGGTTTTACACATTGGGAAATGAAAATCCAGAATATAAAGCAATTTGGTGACAATACTCAACCATACTTGCTTTCTGGTAGAGCTAGGATTAAAATTCACTTCTTCTAAATCCTAAGTCACTGTTCTTTTGCTACATATTACATATTTTTCTAACCCTCAATAATACATTTCTAGACTCTTTTCTATTTTATTTTCCATTGTACCAACATATTCCTCAGGACAAGAATTAAAGATATTATCTTTCCTTATTTTATTAAAATCATCATCATCACCACCACCACTGCCACCATCATCATTTTCAGCCTTAGAAGCATCAGAATATATCATATCTCAAGACTTGGTGGAAAGGGAGATGTATGTATACCTACATACATACACAAACATACATATAAATCTATGTAAGTAAATTTTTCCAAAAGCATGAAGCACTGTATAAATGTAAAATCCAATATTTTAATGTGCTGTTTTGATACCTTGCCACAAGGAAGGTCTTCATAGGAAGGTGGACACTCTGGAAAATTTTATTCAACTAGAAACATGTCCACTGTTAGAGTATATGACTAGTGTCTAAAGATCAGCCTAGATATGTTCATTATCAGTTGGCTAAAGGAATGTGGCACTTTTGTCCAAAGAAAGTAATAAAAACCAATTATATTCAAAAGTAAAAAGCAAATTCACAAAAAAAGTAATCATGGATCTCTGAACCATTGAAGAAAGGTTCACATTTAAGTGTATACTTCTACTAAAAACACATTAAAGTATTCTCATTCTCTCTATATATGTGTTCATACAAGAGTGTGTGTTATATAAAATTGTATCTCTTCCAATATTATAAAGTGATCTTGATTATCAGAATAACACCATTGTTATCAGAAATATATCCTTCCTATGATTTTAAACTATCTTACTGATCTTGAATTTTTTAGTTCTATTATTTTCAATTAGTAAAAAATAATTATTTGTAAATGAAGACAAGTTAAAGAATTCTTTCAAGATATGTCTTTGACTTTAACATTTTTTGATTCTACTATTGTTTTATATAAATTTAAGTATTGTGGACTGTTTTTCATTCTCACTAGTATATGTTTATTCATTTCCAAATAAATGTACATTTTTATTTGCTGTTTTATAGTAACAACAATATTTGCCTAATGTATTATAAATGAAAAATATCACCTTTTATATTTGTAGCACATTTCCTCCACAAAGTCCTGCTCCAGTGCTTCATTACATCAGAATGGTTACCCAGAGTTGTCAAAGCTATATCATCAAAGCAATAACCCTGACTAGTTTTACCCATATTGGAAAGGCTTTGCGACTGATTTTCTTTTCTGAACACCTGTTTTACTCATTTCAGGGACACATCTCCTCTAGGCTTTTTGCTCAGTAATATTTTCTTTTTACTTTCCCTTCCCCTCTTTTTCTTCTTTGCTCCCCCCTCTTTTTTTCTTTTCCTTTCTTTTTTCCCCTCCACTTTTTCTTTTCCTTTTTTTCTTGGAAGTGATAATTGATGAAAAAATGAGTAAGCATTTTAGTCCTGTTTTCTTCTTCTATAGTCACAAAGTCAGAGAAAATGGGAGAGAGAAGGTAAGAATTACACTTTCTAAACTACCAAAAACTTTGTTTTCACTGTTGTACACTAAATGTAAGATTCTTACTGAATAACCACAAAAATGGATTTACTGCTGAAAGAATGAAAACATATCAATCTTGACATTTTTACTATAAACAAAACCAGAAGAAAGACATTGCAGTTAAATGGAAGGCTGGCTCAAAGATACTCCTTGGAGAGAGGCAAAGATAGGAGTTTTTGGAGTGGGTTTATATTATACACTCAGGGGCCATAAGAAATATTCTATTAGAAATTTGGATATTATGCTTTTTCAGCATTTTCAAATGATAAATGTTTGCAAAAAAGACTGCCATGAAGGTAATTGTGACTTACATTACTAAAAAAACTAACAATGACTATTGCAGAATTATAGAAATTCAAGAAGTAATTTGGCAAGGCTTTTTTTTTTTTCTTTTTGGAGGGGGAAGGTAGGGCAATTGGGGTTAAGTGACTTGTCCAAAGTCACAGGGCTATTTTGTGTTGTGTCTGAGGCCAGAATTTTACTCAGGTCCTTCTGACTCCAGGGCCAGTGCTCTATTCACTGCACCACCTAGCTGCCCCTTGGCAAGACTTTAAAAAACAAATAAACATACATTGATTACTTGTCCACTGCAATAGAAAAGTGGGGGAAAATGTGAAGATCATGAACAACATATGAAAATATGTATTTTTCCATCCCCATTTTCTAAATGGTGAAAAGAAATGAATGTTTTTTTCCTAAGAAAAAAAATCCAAGTTATTAATAACCTAAATAAATAGTCAATCTCACTAAAAATTAAAGTAATTTGGATATTCTGGCATACAAATTAGATTAACAAAGTTGAAAAGAAGAGCATGACAAATTTTGGAGGGGCTTTGGAAGAACAAGACCTTTAGTGGATTTATTGTACCTGTGAATTTTTCCTTCCATTATTGAAAGATATTTGGAACTATTGCTTCTCCATCCAAAAAAAAAAAAAATCACCAAACTACATGCTCTTTGACACAACATCAGCACCATTAAGATCTACATAACAAAGATATGAAAAAAGAGATTCATGTACAAAAATGTGTAGCAGCATTTTTATAGTGATGAATAACTGTAAAACAATGGTGTGCCATGATTTAAGGAATGGTTGAACATATCATGGTAAATGGATGTAATGGGATACTACTGTGCCATAAGAGTAATGAAAGAGACAATTTCAGTGATACCTGGCAAGAAATGCATGAACTGATGATAGAGAATTAAGTTGAACCAGGATAACCATTTATGCAATAACAATAACAATGTAAAAAGCAGAAACTTTGACAGATATAAGGACAGTGATCAACATAATAACCAATATTAATAACCAATAATAACCAATCATGATACCACAGAACTGGTGATATACAAGCGATTAACCAGCATGTAGAATAAAATATATAATTTTTGGATGCTGCCAATACAGAAATGCAGCTTGCTTAACTATGAATATTTAGTATACAGTATCAGTTTTCTCTTTTTTCCCAAAGAGGAATGGAAGAAAGGAAGAAAAATAGATTTTTGTGTAACTGAAAAATTAAAGTTTAATTTTAAAAAGGAAAGTATGACTCATGAGAAAGACATGTGAGAGAACAGATATTTGTACAAAGCTTAATATCAATTTAACTATAGTGTAAATATGTGTGTGTGTGTGTGTGTACGTGTGTGTGTAGGATCATCTTCATTCTCTTAGGCTGTGGGGATGCCCAACTTGAAAGATGAACAGGGAAGATAAAAGGGATTTGTAAGTTCCAGTAATCAAAATCCTCCCATTTGGCTATAAAGGATTATCTAGCACTAGTAGTCAATAGAGTAGGCACAATCAGAACTTGACTTCTGGATAGTTATAATGAGGTGTCTTGTGTGAAGAGGTTGAGAATGTAGTAGACAGAGCATGTAGAAGTTCCGTGATTAATTATTTAATGCAACCATAGTCAAGCAGCAGAACTATTAGTATAAGCTCTTTGAGATATGACAGAAAAAGTGGAGCCTTTTTTCTGTGTCATGTCTGTAAATCAGGCCATTTGTTCTTACAGCTGAGCCATGCAATAGATCTCAAACTCAGTTTATAAGGATTAGTTATTTGACAAAGAATACAAACAGGAACAAAGCCCTCTTCTTTCCATGAAGTTATTTGTTGTTCCTAAAATTCCAGACCTCTGACAAAATCATAGGAACAGTAGGTGCTGGAGAATGGGGTGGCTGGGAAATGTAAAGGTGATATTTTGAGTGATTCAGGTTGGGGTAATCCCGAAATTAATGGTGACTATGATTTTTTTTTAAAATACAGTATGTGGCATGACCACAATAATACTAAAGAAATGGCCCAATGAGGATCTGAGATTTTAACATTTGTGAACATTAAGACATTCATCAATTATAGCAGGGAAATTGACTATCAAAAGATCCAGTTTGAGTGAAAAATACATGATAAGGCAATTTTCTCAAAATAATTCAAAGTTTAGGATATTTAAAAGTATATTTACAAGGAATGAGATAATTACAAAGTAGAGTCTAGAATTTCAGTTACCACACAGCATGATATTTGGGCACACATAGCTGGACAGTGTGAGAGTGCATTTTAGAGAATTGGTTGTAGTTTCCCAGAGATTCTATACTGCTTCTTTTGGCAAAGTTCTATTTAGGGGGTATTGTGATGATCAAGAAGTGAGGCAGTGAGGAGTAAAACCATCTATTTTGGAGATAGATTATATGTCCCAAAGACTTAACTAAAAAGTTACTTGAAACATTTAATAATTTTAGCAAAGTTACAGGATATAAAGGAAATCCATATAAATCATCAGCATTCCTACATGTCACAAACAAAGCCCTGCAAGAAGAGATATTAAGTAATACATACCCCATTTAAAATGACCTAGGCAGTATAAAAATACCTGGGAGCATAGCTGCCAAAACAAACCCAGGAACTATGTAAGCAAAGTTATTTAAAAATAACATTTTTATACAAATAAAATAAAATTTAAATAAATGGAGAAATATTAATTGTTCATGGGTAGGCAGGGTCAATATTATAAAAATTACATTTTTCCTAAACTGATTTATATATTCAGTGCCATCCCAATTAAGTTACCAAAAGTATTTTACTGAATCAGAATAAATAATCACAATTCATTTGGAAGAACAAAAAGCTAAGAATATTAAAGGAACTAATACAAAATGTAAAGGAAGTAGCAACATCAGATCTTAAATGGTATTAGAAGGTAGTAGTTATCAAAACCACATTTTACTGGCTCAGAAATAAAAAGGTAGACCAATAGAACAGAATAGACATACAATTTAGAAAAGCAAATGATTATAGTAACCTTCTGTTTGGCAACTGTAAAGATATAAGATTTGGGTATGAAAATTCCTTATCTGATTAAAAAAAAAACATTTGGAAAGCTAGAAAGAAGTTTGGCAGAAGTTGCCTCCAGACCAAGATGTCTTATGTAATTTGCCAAGATAAGGTCAAAATGGATGCATGACCTAGATATAAAGAGAGGTATCACAAGAAAATCTAAAAAACATGGAATGTATTATCAGACTTATGGACAGATGAACAATTTATGAATAAACAAGAGATAGGGAGCAATGTAAGATGTAAAATGGATAATTTTTGTTACATTAATTTAAAAAATAACTTTTTACACAAATAAAATGAATGTAGCCAAGATCAGAAGGAAAGGAGAAAACTGGGAGAAAATTATAGACAGTTTCTCACATGAAAGTCTCATATCTCAAATATATAAAGAACTTTGTCAAATCTGTGAGAATCCAAGATATTCTCCAGTTGATAAATGAATATAAAGTATATAAACAGTAAGTTTTCAGTGAAGAAATTAAAACAATTTATAGTCATGAAAAAATGCTATAATTCATTATTTATTAGAGAAATGCAAATTAAAGCAACTTTGGAATATCATTTACCTCTTATCAGATTGGCTAAAGTGATTGAAAGGGAAAGTGACAAATGTTGGAGGGGATGTGGAAAAATTGGGATACTAATTCACTCTCTGTGGGATTGTGAACTGATCCAAACATTTTAGAGAGTAATATGGATTTATACTCAGAGACTTACTAAACTGCCTATATCTTTTGACCAAACAATACCACTACTTGGTCTATGTACAATGATCATCAGGAAAAAAAGAGGGGGGGGGACCTATATGGTCTAAAATATTTATAGCATCATTCTTTGTGGTGGCAAAAAAGTGGTAAATGTGGGGATATCCATCAACCAGGGGATGGCTAAACAAGTTATGGTATATGACTGGGACAGAATACTACTACTCTATAAAAAATAATGAGCTTGATGATCTTAGAAAAAGCATTGATGGGTTTGCATGAAATAACGAAATGTGAAATGAGTAGAACATTGTATACAGTGACAGCAATATTTTTTAAGGAAATCTTTGTGAGAATAAATAATTTTGTCTATTAAACATAGTAAAATTAACTGCAAAGGAACTAAGAGAGATGTTTCCAGAAAAAAAAGGATAAATAGAAGTACATATAGAATGATTTTACATATTTATATCTAATGGGATCCATCTCTAGTGAGGGGGAGAGGGAAAAAAAGGTAAGAAATAAATTTACCTGAGAAATTTATTTTTAAAAGGAACAGCAAATTGTACATCATAGATTTGCAGTTTTATATATAATTATTTCTTTTATTATACTGCATTATGGAAATATTTAATTTATCACATAAATCAAAACCAAAGAAATAAAAAAAAGAAACTGAAGGGCAAACAAGCAAATAAACAAAAAAGAATTGAGGTAGTACATGAAGACTCTGAACCCAACACCTGCCAGTAAAACTAAGTTCAGTGGATTCTGATGCTGATTCCTATGGCTTGATTTACTATCTGTGGTAATAATGCTCTAGGATATCTGAATATTTGATGAACATAGTTCTACTTCATATTTCTCTCTGGGGGAAAAATATTTATCTGTTCAAAAAATATTTATTGCAGCTCTTTTTGTGTTGGCAAAACCCTAAAAAACAAAGGAATTTTCAAGTACTGAGGAATGACTGAATAATTCATAGTACAAGAATGTGATGGAATATACTGTGCTGTAAGAAAAGAGGAAATAGATGATTTCAAAAAGACAAGAAAAAATTTATATGAACTGATGAATGTGAAGCGAGAAGTAACAGAAGGAAAACTATACTATGCCATTGATATTGTCAAAATGAATCAATTAGAAGACATATAAATGAAACAATCATTAAATCAGCTAGAGCAGAAGAACAATTCATATAATAGTACCATAAAACAAACAACTTTGAAAGATGTACACAATGATTAATACAATTATGGTTTATGATTCCAGAAGACTAATGATAAAATAGGATATTCATTTCAAAGAGAAGATGGCTTAAGTATACAAAATTATATTTATGTATGTGTATATATATATATGTATATGTGCATACATATACAACAATGCATATATACAAACATACCTATGTGTATATACACACAGCCACATATATTCTTTTTGAGAATAGTCATTGAGGGAATTTGCCTTGCTTGACTATATATGTTACAAGATTTCTTTTTCTTTTCTAGTAGGGTAAAGGATAGGAGGAAGAGAAATTAAATAGATTTCTTATATCTTTTTAAAATAGGGGGAAGTACTATAGATGCAAAATGTTGCGTGAAATTATAGTTGAGCAAATTTCATTTAACAGTTTTACTTCATTATGTGAACCCTCACAAAGTAGGGTTCTTTGGAATGGGAAAACAAAACACATTAATAAAACAGAAAAACTGAATTAAAGAAAGAAAGAAGGTAAAAAAAGAGAGTAAATCTCTAAAATAGAATGGTTGAGCTTCAAATCATGTGTGAGTAGAGCTATATGAGGATTAGCAGTTTCAAAGGAATGCATTGATATTGTTAAATAAACCCAGGGGTATAAGAACATAACTAATGATTATGAGCAAAAATATGTCCTTCTCTGCCAAGCTATCTTTCAAGTAATGTGTCCTCAGAGTCTCACATTATTTATTAGTGTAAATAATTGAGTTGACTATATTAGGTCTTTTGTATGAGAATCCTAGAATCTTAGACTACCTGAGTTGAAATGTTGGAACACTATCAATCCTTCCTTTATTTTTTTCCCCTACAGTAGGATTATTATAGTAACCCTTCTGAATACTGAATCTCAGAAAACAAATGAAAAGACCTCAAACCTCTTATAAATCATCCATCATGGAAATAAGAATGGGCTGTTAACTCAGATAATAACACCAGGGAATTCAAAGGCATACAATATACTGTGTCAAATTTGATCTTTAAGAAATATAGTAAAATGGAAGTACAATTTAGTGCTGGAGTCAGCAGGATAACCAAATTCAAATACCCACCACTTGTTTTGTTTATCCTTCATTGATTCTAATCTTTCTTTGGCTTGATTTCAGGAAAATGTTACTATCTATCTCTATGATGCAAAATTAGAACTTTGCTTAATAATACTGAGTAAGATAATGAGCTAGATTATCCCCATTGTTTAGCTTACTCCCTCATACTGAAAGAGAATCATTATAATTATATATATTTTTCCATCAGCAAAAATCTGTCTTCTCTTCATATGCCCCAGCCCACTTCCTCATGCACTCTGTGTCCTTCACCTCCATATCTGTAGACTGGTAGCAGGTTTCTCACTAGTCCTCTGGAATTGTGGCTGGTCAATATGATGAATATTTCCCACAAGCTTGAATTTTTTAGGACTTCCTTGAACTTCATAATGTCCCAGAAACCTTATTATTGGGAAATTTCATCATCCTTCAAATTAAATCAGTATTTCTATTCCCATCTCATCAGTACCCTCTACCCCTGTGATTTTACTCTGCTTAGAGACTGGAGCCATTAACTGCAAAACCTCTATTTAAGGAAGAGGTTCAGGACAGTAACCTTAATTTCCTATCAGGTGCATTTCTTTAAGATTTCCAGATTATAACCCTGTACCAAGTACCTTCCTGTCATCCATTTTCAGTTCCCTTTTTTTTTTTTTGTCTTCCCCATTAGATTTTAGGGAAACTAGGTAGCAAATAAAGTGGTCAGCCCAGAGTCATGAAGACCTGAGTTCAAAACTGGTCTCAGATACTTACTAGCTGTATGACCCTAGGCAAGTCACTTAACAATGTTTGCCGCAATTTTCTCATCTGTAAAATGACCAGGAGAAGGAAATGGCAAATCACTTCAGTATCTTCTCCAGGAAAACACCAAATGGGGTCATAAAGAGTTAGACGTGACAGAAACAACAGAACAACAATAACATTAGACTTTAACCGCTGTCTAATCAGTTAGTCAGGAACTATCGTTTAATTTGCATTTGTGGCCCCTGTGCTTAGCACAGTGCCGGACACATAATAGGCACCTAATAAATGTTTACTGACTGATCAGAGTTCCTAACTCCTTTAAAGTTCTTTGTTATGGCATAGATTATTCGCTCATTTTACTTTGTATCAATTTATACAACTCTTCCCCAGATTATCTGAAGCCATATCTTCATCATTTCTTATGGCCCAATAGAATTCCATCCCAAGTATCAACACTTGTTCAGCCACTCCTCTAATTTATAGGGCGCCACTCCAGATTACCATTCTTTGCCAATTCACAAATATGTAAATTTATTTTTGTATACCTTTGGAGTTTGTTTGCTTAGAACTAATCCTTTTCAACTACCATCTGCTTTCTTCCTCCTTCCCTTTCCCTCCTTTTTTCCTGTTGAGTGAAATGTATTTCTGTTACCAAACTCTCTGGGTGTGTCCTAGTAAATGGTACCAAAAAATGCTAGAGTATAACCACATATATGTAGAATTCCAATTCATCAAACATTCATTATACACCTATTCTTAGCAAGACATTTTGGTAGGTACTAGAAAAAAAAAACTTATTTGTTAAAAAAAAAGATAAAAAATATATGCCACCTATATTCAGCATGTGCATCTCATTTTCTCAACCCTTTCCTTCTTTCTTTTTTGCTTGTTTGTTTTTGATTTTTGCAAGGGGGAAGGCAGGGCAATTGGGATTAAGTAACTTGCCCAAGGTCACAGGACTAGTTAAGTGTTAAGTGGCTGACGTCTATTTTGAACTCAGGTCTTCCTGACTCCAGAGCCTGTGTTCCATTCACTGTCAATTAGCCACCCCCCATTAATTTATTTCTTACACAACGATTATCCTGTTTTGTGATTCTTGATTTTTTTTTCTCCATTCCTTTCACCCACATTTTTCTTACATGAGTGTCCTCTGACAATACAGCAAAAAGCACAGTCTTTCCCTGGGACAAAGAGAGCATTTGATTAGCTACTATTACTCATTTACATATGATTAACTTGTATCTCTTTTAAAGGGGAAACCAATTCAATACATGGCACAGTATATTCTTTAAGCATATTTGGTTCATGACCAGATTACAAATGTAACAAGACACTGCAGTAAGTGTAACTTGCCTTCTGCAGCGACTCCAATTTAAAGTAGTTTGGTTCTGTGAATGCTCTAACCACTTTAAGATGAAATCATCTTAATTGTATCCCTTAAGGAAATAGCTTTTATGTGAAATATTTACATTCTAGCCTCCACTTGGTTTCCAAATATACTATTCACAAAGGACTTTTTTGTGTGCATGCTCCCATATGACAAGCAGAGAAGTTCAGAATTGGAGACTTGTGTTTCCTGCCAGGCTTGATATTCTGCCAGTGTGCTGCCAATAAACTTCGGTACTAAAGCTAATGTTATCCTGTTTTGGAATTACACTTTATTGTCCTTTGCAACAGTTGCCCAGGCGATTGGTACAATACATGATAACATTTTGGGTTAGTGAATGAATTTAAGCATCTTAGCAATCTATTTGCTTCTTGCTTTGAATGATATACATGTTGTTTCTTTATGAAGAAGATAATAGCAGAATTTTAATCACTGAAGACTATACACATAGAATTCTTCAGAAAGAACCCAAGGTGATTTTCCACCTGTTATAAAAGGTGGAAAATCATTAAATTCATTAAATTCATTAAAAATCAAATTAAAAATTTAAATTTAATGAATTAAAAAATTCATTAAATAAAAAATTAAATTCATTAAAAAAAACTCAGTTGTAATGTGTTACATGAAAGTGCCAAGAAACTGCTAGTAGAAAAAAAGTAAGTTTTAGCTAAAATTTAAAAAATAAAACTTTATATTTCATAACTTAATTTTTTATTATTTTTCATTTTGAATGAAAATATCATTATCCATGAACAATTGCTCATAAAATGTGAAACCTTGGCCATTATTCTCCCTTTATTTTTTTTAAAGAAATGAATAAATTCAAGAAGTTCTTTAGCATGATAAAAGACTTTACTTTAAAGGCCATGTGTCATCATCACTACCAGAGCAGCAGTTAAAAGAAAACTGAAGAAGAAAATGTAAACCTCTTAGTGTTCTAGCTGCTTATCATACAGGTGACGTGGAATTAGACAACTGGATAGAGAGTTCTAAATGAAAGATAACTAACTCCTAGGTAATATTTTTTGAGGGGATGATGGATATAATATGATTTATTTTGGGAACTATAATTAAAATAATATTATTACTCCTGAGAAGATACGTCAGCCAATTGCCCTATGACTCCAGTTTATTTCCATGTGACTTGATATTCCCAAACATTCCTATTTGGCCACAATATCTTTATGTGTAATCTTCACCTATAAGAAGGTAAACATACTGTGAGGGAATAGACTAACTTGTTTTTCATTTTTGCATTCCTAATGATTAACAGAATGCATGAAATATGTATAGAGATAACTTTTCCTTCCTTCAATCATTTTGCTGCAGATGGATCTTGATATGAGGGCAGGGTAGTACAGTGGGTAGAAGGCTGACATTGGAATTAGAAAGACCTGTTTTCAGATTCCATATCTGACACAAACTAGTTGCGGAAACGTAGGAAAAACATTCAGCCTCTCAGTGCTCTAGGTTCTTGGTGCCTTTATAAGACTTGAAGTTACATAAAAAGGATCATCAGTGGAAACAGGTTTTTCCCCTAGAAATTTCCTATTTCAAAGAAACCACATATCCAGACTCTAATCTCTAACCTGTATCATCAGATTTTGGCCTGTTTACAGTCAATATGAAGATGCCTTTGCATTCCTGACCACAGAACCTCTGATTGATTGAGGAGGTTACCTGGTTAGTGTGTTGCATGCCAAGGGAAAATAGAAAGATGAAGATAATATCCCCCTGCCCCACAACACACTAGTTGAATGGGGTTAGTTCTTTCCTAGAAGAATGTATTGCCAAATGATTATTTCATTAGCTTAGATTTCAAGAAAAAGGGATTCTATGAAGCCAAGACACTGGAGTGGTATGTTCGAGGATCTGGGATGACTTCAACTGACATTTACATACTATTTTACAATTTACAAAATACTTCTACCACGAAATATTACAAATATCATTGTCCCCATATGGATGAGGAAACTTAGGTTGAACGATATTGAGTAATTTGATCAGTTCCCTGATAGTAAAGTCACCATATAATACCAAAAATAATGTATCTCCATTAGATTTATTTACATTAAATATCTTTTACTAGATATACATACATGCACATACAATGTATCTATATCTATAAATATATAGACATGTATATGAATAAACACATCTCTCTCTCTCTAATATATATGTATACCTTCTCCCTTCCTCTCTCTCTCTCTCTCTCTCTCTCTCTCTCTCTCTCTCTCTCTCTGTCTCTGTCTCTCTCTCTCTGTCTCTGTCTCTCTCTCTCTCTTTCTCCACACACAAACACACACACATCAGCATTGAAGAGGTCCATGTCATTTAGGCAATAATATATTTAGAGAGCATCTATTGTGTACCAAGTTTTTTTAATTAAATTTTATGTTTATTTTACATCATTCATTTCCACAAGATTTTGAATTACAAATTTTCTCACCATCATTCCCCTACCCACCACCCCAAAACACTGATCCTGCTGTATACTCCCTCCCCAAATCTCCTATATCCTCCCCCATTCCCCCTCTGACTTTCCAGTAGGGCAAGATGGATCTCTACACCCCAGTGCCTGTATATCTTATTTCCCAGTTGCATGTAAAAAAACTATATATATATATATATAATATATATATAATATAAATATATATATATTTATATGATTTTAAAACTTTGAATTCCAGATTCTTTTCCTTCCTCCCTCATCACCCACCCTTACTGGGAAGGTAAGCAATTCAATATAGGTTGTACATGTATAGCTATGCAAAACATTTCCACAGTGGATATATTGTGGAAGACTGACTATATTTTCCTCTGTCCTATCCCGACCCCCACTTGTTCTATTCTCTAATTTGACCCTGTCCCTTTTCAGAAGTGTGTGCTTCCAACTTCCCTCCCCCCCCCACCCGCCCTCCCTTCCATCATCCCCCTTCTCATCCCCTTCCCCCCTACTGTCCTGTAGGAGAAGACACACTATTTAGTGTGTATTTCATTCCCTCCCTAAGCCAAATTCAATGAGAGTAAGGTTGACTCATTCCCTTTTGTCTTCCTGTTCTTTCCCTCCATTGTAACAGTATTCCCTCGCCTCTTTTATATGACATAATTTACCCCATTCTGTCTCTTCCCCTCTCCTCTTATTATATTCCTCTCTCACATCTCAATTTCAATAAGTATCATCCCTTGCTATTCAATTGGTCCTGTGCCCTCTTGTCTATGTATACCTGTACACACACACACACACACATATACACACTCACGTATGTATTCATATGCCCATATACCCTCCTATATAGACATATATGTATGTGTGTATATATATGCACATACATATACCCACACACACGTTTATGTTACCTTCAACTATTCTCATACTGAGAAAAGTTTCATAAGTTACAATTTTTGTTTTTCCATGTGGGAATGTAAATAGTTCAATGTTCATAAGTTCCTTATGATTTCTTTTTCCTTGTTTACCTTCTCATGCTTCTCTTGCTTCTTGTATCTGAATGTCAAATTTTCTATTCAACTCTGTTTTTTTCATGAAGAATGCTTGAAAGTTCTGTATTTCATTAAATGACCATATATCCCCCTGAAACATATTACTCAGTTTTGCTGGGTAGGTGATTTTTGGTTGTAATTCTAGTCCCTTGACCTCCAGAATATCATATTCCAAGCCCTTTGATCCCTCAATGTAGAAGCTGCCAGATCCTGCATTATCCTGATTGTGTTTCCACAATATTCAAACTCTTTTTACTTGACTGCTTTTCATATTTTCTCCTTGATCTGGGAACTCCAGAACCTGG
Source organism: Petaurus breviceps papuanus (assembly GCF_028583685.1). Taxonomy (NCBI): domain Eukaryota; kingdom Metazoa; phylum Chordata; class Mammalia; order Diprotodontia; family Petauridae; genus Petaurus; species Petaurus breviceps. Next base: position 11,031,261 of record NW_027185698.1, read on the forward strand.
CTATATTATTCCTAGGAGTTTTATTTTGGGGATCTTTTTCAAGATTTGATTAGTAGATTTTTTTCAACCTGTATTTTGCCCTCTGGTTCTAAAACATCAGGGAAATTTTCCTTGAAAATTTCTTGAAGGATGATTTCTAGGTTCTTTTTTTGATTTTCGCTTTCAGGTAGTGCAAGAATTTTTAAATTATCTTCCCTGGAACAATTTTCTAGATCAGTGGTTTTTCCAATGAGATATTTCACATTGCCTTTTATTTTTTCATTTGTTTGGATCTGTTTAATAGTATCTTGATTTCTCATAAAGTCACTAGCTTTCATTTGCTCCAATGTAATTCTGAAGGAATTATTCTCTTCAGTTAGGTCTCAAGATTCTTTTTCCATTTGGCAAATTTGCTTTTTAAGGCATTCTTCTCATTGGCTTTTTGTCATTTGAGTTAGTCTATTTTGTAAGGTGTTATTTTCTTCATTAATGAGGTTGACTTTTTTTCATGATTTTCTTGCATCATTCTCATTTCTCTTCCCAATTTTTCCTCCACTTCTCTTATTTGGTTTTCAAAATCCTACTTAAGCTCCTCTATGGCCTGTAACCAGCTCATATATTTCTTGGAAGCTTTTGGTGCAGGAGTTCTGACTTCATTGTCTTCCTCCTGTTTCATGCTTTGATCCTTTTTATCCCCCCAAAAAAGGAATACAAAATGAGATTGCTGTGCTTGCTTTGCTTCCTTTGCTTGCTCATGTTGCCACTCAATTATTTGACTTTTTACATTTTTGCCACAGTAAAACTCTGCTTCCAGAGAGGAGAGCTTTGTCCCAAATTGCTGGTGTTTTTGCAACTGCCAGAGCTTTTAGTTGGGTACCCTGTCAGAAGCCTCCAATGGCTCTGGCACACTGGTCATTCACCCCAGGACCTCCACCCTAGACAGCAATTCAGATCCTACCAGGCTAAAGCAAGAGAGATTACCCCTCAGATTGGTAGCTTGCTTCCTCTACAATCTGCAGGCCAAGAGTTCTGAAACAGCCATGTGGTTGCAGCTGCTGCACCTCAGCCACTTCTCACTAAACTTTCACTTTGTCTTTTGCATTTAAGGGCTGATAATTCTGAAAACTACCATTCCTGCTGGTGATCCACTCTCCTGAAGTGCCTCCAGCCAGGCCTGGTCATAGTCTCCCTAAGGTTAAAACCACACACTCTCATGAGGCTGGGCTTGGCTCCCAGTGTGCTGCAATGGACCCTTCCTGTCAGCCTGCCAGGCTTTCTTCAATGGGAGGTTTGTTTCTCTCTGTCACTTTGTGGATTCTGTAGCCCTAAAGTTTGTTTAGAGTAATTTTCTATATATGTATTTGAGGTTGTCATGGAGTGGGCATATGGAGTTTTCCTGCTCCAATGCCACCATTTTGGCTCCACCCCTGTGTACCAAGTTTTATATTAAACTGAACATAAAGGAAATTGAAACAATGGCTACTTTATTGGAGGGTCTTATGTTTGGGAGAAGAAGAAAGGAAGAGTGATGACAATCTAAGTGATGAAGAACTGGTAACATAAAATGATGTTAGCAATAGCAAAGCCAATTTACTTACTGGAATGCCTTACTTTATGCAGTAGTTGTATTTCTAAAACACCATACCATCTTTCTGGGCACATGCATGAGAGGTAGCAGGCAGAATGATACTGGATACTGAATATCAATACATTATGCCTCTACCCTTGCTCTTAGATCAAATAAAAGTCTTAATAAGAAAAAGTTTGTAAGTTATTTGAACTAATGAGAAAATCACACAAGAAAGGCTAAGTAGTAGTATGGAGAGGAACAGAAATTATGGTTTTATGGGTTGCAATTGTAATTATTTATTTTCTCTAAACTGGTTGAAGGAAATGAAGCCAAGATTTGTAATATTTGGTAGCATTAAGACTAAGATAAGCTTGCAGAGGGTAAGTAATTTTAGTATGATAGAAGATAGACTATATATGAAAATAAAATGGAGTCTTCGTTTATCTATATATTTTTGATACTTACTTTTACAATTTTCACAATTAATAGCTATTTATTCTATTTTTAATTTTTTGAAGTATGTGATAATACATACATTAAAATTATAACCATGTAAATTGTCATAAATCACCAATATTTCAATACATCGTTTCATTTTATGCAGAACTGTTGAATAAAATACAATAGCTAGTTAAATATTCCATTAAGTGGCATTATCACCTATATTCTATGTAGATTATTAATTGCTAAGCAATAATTTAATAAAACGTACATAACATGTTAAATTGAACAGAAATTAATCACTGTTCATGAGGCACATTTTGCTCTGAGTGTGGCTCAGGATTTTCACAATGAATATTTTGTACTAAAGGACTGTGGTTTGAAAATCAACCTTAAGATTTTTTGTACTCTATACTGATGATATCTGTTTCCTAATAACAGTCCCATTTATATGTTCCTCATGTAATAACTTTTCCACTGCAGGTTGTAATTTTTCATAATAAAATAAATAACTGTCATGGTAATGGGATTTGAAGATCTTACATTACTCTTGAACTTGCTGACATAGCAGGAAGGGGTGGGGCAGCAAGAAGCCAAAGCTGAGTAGGAGCCGGGCTGGAGTTAGTATGGTGACTGGAAGCAGCAGCAGTGGTTCAATCTCCTTTTTATTTTGAGCCATCCAGAATTTCTGCTAAGGACTCCTGCTGAGGACTGCTGGGGATGGTAACTTCGGGGGACCGGTGCTGCTGGGAGTAAGCTGCATGAAGGCCTAGTGGTTACCATGAATGAGGAGAAGAGGATCTTTGAGGTAGTCTGTTCAGTTTTGAAGGCTTGAGAATGTGGATGTTTACTGCATTAACTACGTGTGCCAACTCTGTGGCTACTGTGATGGCTTTGACTTTCTGGTTTTGGGTCTCATTTTTCTGGTATTTGAATAAATGTTCTAGCTATGTGCCCCGTGTAGAAAGCCTGTTATATTTTGTAATTAATAGCCATATCAGCATATTTGTAGTTACCATGGTCATTATGAATACTGCATTGTTAGTAAAATAACCTAGTAAAATGTTTCTAAAAGTGTTTGCCTTGGTTGTGGCATCATCATCATTGCAACTCACAACAGCAGAATTTATATAGCATTACAAAGTTAGTAATGAATACATATACTATCTATACACATATATGTGTAATTTGATTCCCTATAAAGTATGAAATATTTTCTCACTTGTGTCACATGAGTTTCAGTAGGTGTACTATGAAATTTGGGGCATCATGTTATTTCATATAACAGCTACTCTCTGCAATTTGAATATGCTCTTTGTGCCTGCATGATGGTCTTCATTTTGATTTGTGTTCAATGGTGATTACCCATTATTCTTGGCAACTTTGCCATTGTGGAAGATCTTGAAGAATGGTATACACTAAGTTAACTGTCACTTACCAATATTTTATCCCATTGTTACTCTCTGGATTCATTCTTCACTCTGAAATTTAGCATTCCCCAGAAGCTTCTTCCTGTAAGTTCATTCAATAATTGTTCATCTCACACTGGCAATCCCCTGTGCCCTGTTCTCTTGGTCTTTGATTGGTTAGTTCCTCCCTCTGTTTTCATTTAAAGAATATATCCAGGTAAACCTTGGGTTCATTTTTCTCCAGGCTGAATTCCTGATTCTGGAAATTCTCTAACTCAGTATTCCATGCATACGCTACACTTACCCATTCTTATTCTATTTCTTTTTATGTATTTTATTTCAAAATTAGAATATAAGTTTCTTGAGAGGAGGGGTTTTCTTTTTTCTTTTTTGGCATTTTTGTTGCTTAGCACAATGACTGACACAGAACACATACACACATAATTTTTGTTGAATCGGTTTGACTTCATCTCCTCCTCTTCCATCAGCAGAACCCTCCCTTATAACAAAAACTACAGCAAAACAAAACCAAGTACAAATTGACAGTGTTTAATGACATAAACTTCATTCTAGCCTCTTAGCACAGTGTCTGGCACACAGTAGTCACTTAAAAAAATTTACTGACTGGCTGACTAGTAGACAAACTCCCTACTGATGGGAGAAAATAAGGTCTTATCAGAAGCATGATAGGGTCAAGACAGGCTATTGTGTTTATCTGATTTTAACTTATTTGATTGTTGTTTACTTTTTCATTGTTTTGATCATCCAGAACACTGCTTCCTTTTAAGTGTGTTTACGTCATACTGCTTCCACTCATACACATTATGTATATCTGAGTGCCCCAATATATGGTTTGCTTGAAACATGTTTACTTGTAACATATCTTAATAAAAGGAAATGCTGAACATACAAAGAAAAAAATATTCTAGTTATTTGAACTTTTCAGATAATGAGATTGTAAGATAAATGAGATTTCATTGCATTCATTTATTATATTAAAATAATAATTTTGCAATTACTAGACCTCTTTCTTTTTGCTTTACACACACATTTATCTTTCTGTGTGTGCATAAGCATACCTTTGAATGTATATATTATACTCACATTTATGTGTGAATGCTTGTTCATGTATGTATATAAACACACATACATATATGTATACATATATTCAAACATATATACATCCTTGTATCCTTAAGAGAGTATTGGTATTGGTACTTGAGATAATAATAGTATAGTACCTAGATAAGTAGGCCAAATGGCATATGGCCTTCCCATTTTTATCCTACTCTCACTTTTCCTTAAATGATGGCTATGTAAATGACCTTGCTCGAGTGTTTGGTAGAGAATAAAGGCCAATGACTCACTAAAATTTTCAATTAAGTATTATTAGCACAATTGATTTTCAGTTATTCACAGGCAGAAGATCAGTTTTGTGGATAATTAACTAAGACATTAAGATATATCTATGATATCATCAATGCAAGTCTTCTTTCTGACAAAGCAGATTGTATGCCTGGGGACCCCTTTTCAGAGTAACATCTTTAAAAAATTAAAGCCAATACTTAATTTTACAAAGGTGTTAACAAAAATAAATATGTACCTTTTTCCCATCCATGTTCATGGGCCACTCTGAAATCTACCTGCAGAACAAAGCAAGTTTAAGTTTTTCTTCAGTAAGAGCAGATATATTTGTTGGAGTTCTCTGTTCATTCATTGCCTGATATGTTTTGATTTAAATGCTTTCATTATACTAAGGCAAGTTTTATTTATTTGCATGATATACATACATCATACTATGTGTTCTGAATAAGTAAAAGGTATATTCAAAATTCTTATTTGTATTTTCTTTTAGCTGAAGTAACATCCAATATTTTGTAACAGTGAAATTTGTGCCATATTATTGTACTGTGGCATGCATTTTGAGAACCATCATGTTAAGGTGTATACTTTGGAGTAGGGAAGTAAGAACAAATGAACTTAAACTTTTTTCTCTAAATTCTCAGATCCAGGCAGGCTTATCACTGACTACCCTAAATATTGGAAGATGATGTGCTGCAGTAGAAAAGTGTATAGGATTTGTAGAGAATCCTGGTTCAAATCACAGCTTGGCTACTTCTTCCCCATGTGACCTTGGGCAAGTAGCTTAACTTTGTGAATGCTAGTTCCTTAATGTATAAAATAATGGAATTGGACTAGATGGTACTTAAAGTAGATCTTTTCCAACATTAAATATATAATCCTATAATTTAGGATCTCTGCTGCTAATGGCAACATTCTCATCTTCTTAGCACACCATTTGGTTTTGGAGCAAGTAATTACATATGCTAGGAAAGTTTTATTAATTTTGTGAGTGATAAACTTACCATGCTACTAAGCTGGGTAAGCAAAATATATATTGAGAGGTGGCTAGGTAGTGCAGTGAATAGAGCACTGGCCCTGGAGTCAGGAGGATTTGAGTTCAAATCCAGCCTCAGACACTTAACATAAAAACTAGCCATGTGACCTTGGGCAAGTCACTTAACCCCAATTGCCTCTAAAATATATATATATATATATATATATATATATATGCTTAGCAAAGTTGTTTGAATTTTCTTTTATTTGGATAATATCCAAATTTCATTAGATCTAATTATTTGGGAAGTGTTTTAAAATATATTTTATAAATTTTGTTAAAAATTTCCCAATTAGATATCAAATCTTTTAACATTAATTTTTAAAAATTTTAAGTTCAAAATTATCTCCCTCCTTTCCTTTTCCTATTCTTTGAGAACACAAGCAGTATGATATCAATTGTACATGTGAATTTATGCAAAGCATATTTCCATAGTTGTACTGCAAAAGAAAACACACATGAATAAGAACAATAAAGGAAAAACAAAAGTATACTTCAATATGCACTCACTGTTTATCAGTTTTATTTCTGGAAATGGATAGCATTTTTCATTATTATTGGTGCTTTGGAATTGTCTTAGATGATCATCTTGATCAGGGTAGCTAAATCTTTCAGAGTTGATTAGCATTACAATATTGCTGTTACTGTGTTCTTCTGGTACTACTTATTTTACTTATATAAGTCATCCCAGATTTTTCTGAAGAATCTTGTTTGCCATTTCTTATAGTACAACAATATTCCAGCACAATTATATACCACAACTTGTTCAGATTCAGTCATTTCCCAATTGATGGGCATCCCCTTGATTTCCTATTCTTTGTCCCCATAAAAAGAGCTATTATATTCCCTACCCCAAAAAAGGTCCTTTTCTCTTTTCTTTTATCTCTTTTAGATACAGATCTTGTTGTTAACTTTAGCTTTTCAAAATTCAGTCAATATTCAACAAGCACTTATTAATCACTATGTGCCAGGTAGTGTGCTAAGCTCTGGGGAAACGAGGGTGAAAACATGTTCCTTGCTCTTAAGGAGTTCAAATTTTAGAATGGGAAAAATATGGAAACAACTATTGACATAAAAGTTATTTAGAAAATAGATGGAACACAATCTCAGAAAGAAGCCATTGAAAGTGGATATATGGTGGATATTTCAATCATTGATGGATATCAAAAAAGCTTTCCTAGCATGAATCTACCTGCTTGACCTACTGCTTCTAGAAATTGTGTGCGTGCACACACACACACACACACACATATATGTGTGTGTATATATACATATGCGTGCATATATACATTGTTTTTGTTCTGTTGTTTTGTTCTTCGGTTTGGAAGAGGACAACTAACATCATGGGGTGATGTCTTGACTCACATGTGAATTGAATTTAAGTGAGTCAGAGTTGTACAAAGCCATTAACCTTACTCTTTCTTTCCAGAGGTAAGATAAAATTCAGATGACACACAATGGCCCAGGATGCGGTTGATGACCTTGGTGCCTTTGATATCTGACCAACCACTAAGCACCCCATCGTGCCTGCTTCATCTACCTTAATAGCTGTTGGAAAAAAAATGTTCTCTTCTACCCATTTCACTAAGGGAATTCTTCACATACTTGGTGTAGACATCTCCTTACACACAGTATGCATATGTGTATATATACACACAACACACATATCCATGTTTGTAATGTATGTATATACATACATATACAGACACAAACTCAAATACCTTGTTCCAACGTTTTTAGAGTATTTCTTTCCCTCAGGAGCCTGTATTTCTTTTAATATTTTTTTAAAGGCAAATTATCAAATACAGATATAATCTAGGAGATAATTTTTTGCTGCCTTGGCTCAATGAACTTCCCATAAACCTGAAATAATTCAGAATGGGGCTGTAGGCGAGGCAGGTAAAGTAAACTTTGGTACTTTTCAGCAGAAAACAATAACAACAATAAAAACATTCCCTGACATTGTACTAATATCTCTATCCTTAAGAAGATAAAGAGTATATGAATCTTGCACAACTTAAAGCTTCATGTCAATGTTATATGGTAGTTGGAGTAGAAGTGGTGGTAATGGTGATGGTAGTAATATTGAAAGGAACAGGGCTATGGTTTATAATCTCTTTAGCACTGGAAGTTATATGTTGTAGTGCCAATCCATGATCAAGGCCAAGGAGAACAAAAGTTGACCCACACAGTCATGATGAACATTGTTCATAAACTAAAGACCGGGAGCTGCCATGATCACTGTTACTGTTCTTACTGAGTCATTTTTAATCATGGCCAATACTTTGCAACCCTAGTTGGGAATTTCTTGGCAAAGATACTGGAATAGTTTGCCATTTCTGTCTCCACCTCATTTTACAGATGAGGAAACTGAGGCAAACAATGTTAAGTGACTTTTCCAGGCCACATAGCTAGTAAGAGTTTGAGGACAGATTTGAACTGAGGAAGATGAGTTTTCCTAATTACAGGCCTGACACTCTATCCACTGCACCATCTAAATACACACACATTTTTATTATGGAGATATAAAACTTTTGATCTTGAAAAAATAAAGGGTCTTAGGCAATATAAATCTTTTGCAATGTATTTCATATATGTCATGTAATATATTTATATATCATTTCTTATAATGTAACATAACAATAACATATTAACTGTATAGTTCCAAATGGTTCATAGGACAATAGATTTGAAAATGGAGGGGATCTTTGTAGTCATCTGTTTCAACATTTTAATTTTACGTTTGAAAAAAACTGGAGGGTTTAAGTGATCTCACAATCACTCAAAAATCCAACAGTTCATTTATTCATTCAACACACATACACACACAACATAAAGTCCTTTTCATAGACAGTAGCAACTGAATGGATAAGGAAAAGCCTCAGGTAGAAGGTGGTACTTTTGCTGGCTTCCCCTTGAAGAAATGTAGGGAAGAAGTGAGGGGTGGACAAAGATGCCAGTTTGGATTGAAAATAAAAAGATTTAAGGAAGGAAAGAAAGGGAATAGTGTGTTATCAAGCTGGAAAGGTAAGTTAGAGACAGATAATGAAGGGTTTTATATTTCAGTTCGAGGGATTTATACTGTATGTCAGAGGCAATAATAGTACAAGTAGTAAATAGTAGAGCCCAAATTCAGACCCAGGTCCTCTGACTCAAGTCCAGTGCTTTATGCATTAGGTCATGAGTCCATCCATTAGTTCTTAGTGTCTTCATAAAATGTGAGGCAAATGGCCATCCTAATCTTATGGAAGACAAAACTGAGATCCAGTGATTTACATGAGAAATTTAAACCATAGAGGTAACCAAATTCAACTCCTTCACTTTACAGGAAGTGCTAGTTGAGAAACTGGAATGCAAAATTTCAGATGCTTGGTCCAGTAATTTTTTTTTCCTAGATAGAAGAGAAATAAAGGAAAAGATAGGGGAAGGGAATGGGACAGAAGGAAAAGGAGTTGGTAAAACAGGAAGGAGTAGAAAGAAAGGGGAAAAAGTGAGAGAAAAGGACATGAACAAAGATGGTATACAGATTCCCCTACTGTTTCCCCCTACTAGGTGTAACAAGGTGATGGAAGTATACCCCTGAATAATCAAACAGATCTAAGGTATCACTGTACCTTTTGGCAGGGTAAATCTAGGGCTGGTTTTGTGGGTCATGGTGATTGGCTTCCACTCTCCCCCACAACTGAAGCATGCCTAGATGTCCTGGCTGACCTTTATGGACAATTTCCTCTACATGAGATAGATAAAAGACAGCTTATTGTTTCTTTTCTGAAAATATGTTTTCCCAAATCCCCTTTTCCCTGAAAGAAATTTAGTATTAGTCATCCAAAAAGTGATAGAGAGGACAGCCCACTAACTTTGTTTATTGCCTTCTTACTCAACCTGATTCTTCATTTTAAATCTGAAAGCTAATCAATACCCTGGGATGTGCTCCAGGTGTATTTTTAAGAAAGCAAAGCAATGAATGTGAGAGTGCCTGAAGTTTTTTTAAAAAGTGCTCATCAGTACATTTCAGTGACATTGGCAGTTGGATAGATGCCTTCGAGCACACCAAACATTCCTGAGGCTGTGAGCCCAATAGGGCAATTGTGCTTTGCACAATTCTGGACTTTTCTCTTCATAAACCATGAAAGGCTCATATGAATATCTTGCCAGCTTTTCTGACAATATACTTTTTCTTACTTATATAGGGAGCTGATTCTCTACTACAAGGTAACTCTTTAGCACAGTGAAGTTTCTCAAAGCATTAAATTTATTCTTAGGGAATAATTTATGTAGCAGGGACTACAAATCTCATTTTACACTGGGACGATTTCACTGCTTTTTTTTAACTTTTAAGGAAAAGAAATACTGTTTTATTTCCCTGGAACTTCAGAGTAGGAAAAATAGGTCTTTATTTAGTGTCAAACCAGCTGGTTTCAAATGATGCCTCTAATATACTAGCTCTATGATCTTTGACAAGTCACTCAAATATATTTTCTCTGTAAAAACAGGTTGATATTTGTCCCATTGAACCCCACAGGGATGATCTGAAGTTAGAATAGGGGTCATCCCTTCATGTAGTTTCACTTTCCAAGTATTATGTAGGTACCAAATACCAGGCACTACCCTAGGTGCTGGGCATACAATGTCAAAAATAAAAAAAAAGAATGATACCCTCGAGGACCTTTCATTGTATTGGATTTTTAAAAATTAAAAAATGATAAAAATCACTGGATGATAATATACATCAGCTACTATTAGTGATATGAACCAATTCATTACAAAATCATGTTTCTAACTTGCTGGTCACATCTTATTGTTAACTGGTTTATATTCCTTGCAAATAGAATATGTTCAATAAAAAAACCTGTTGATTATTATTATGACAACAACAAAGATGACATTAGTGGGTAGTAAATTATATTCCATACATACATATACACATATTTGTAAATTTATAAAACTGCTCTGTATGGAGGGAGGCATATAATAGAACTCTACTGAGGACAAAAAAGAAACCTCTGTTAAAAAGGGCAGATACAGTATATATACAAAAGGCCAGATGGAAAGATAACCTTAACAGTGATTTAATGCTGAACATTATTTCCCAATATCATATATTTTTAAACAAGTAGACTTTAAGAACTCTTGAGTAAGTTATTCTATAATGAGTCAATACTACCAAAGAAAAGGGAGAAGAAAATGATATATAGATCAGATCCTCCAATGACTTCACTCAGTATGACTTTGACCAATGGGGCCTAATGCATAATTTCAAGGGACAGAAAATAGGGACATTCATTGGTCCTTTCCATGGTTGCAAGTAAGGCAGATTAAAACAGAATTTGTCTAAATAGTTTGTGTCTGCATGTCTAGCCACTCCGAAGAATAAGCATGATGTAGCTAAAATTTTTTATTGCCCTAGGATTACATGTGTTTATATTTAGAAAACAGAGTTTTGTGAAGTTTGGAGGAAAATGGGATGTATCTATATTTAAAAAGATACATCCCATTTTCCTCCAAACTTCACAAAACTCTTAGGTAACACTCACCATTGGTATCTCCCTCAATATCACCCAAACATTAGCAGGAATTTCTCACCTCCATTATTAATACTTTTCTTCATAGTAGCATTGTTGAATATTAGCAGAGCCTCATACACCTTTAGTCCAAGCTTTATTGATTAATATTCCCAGGCCTATAAATATTTTTGCAAGTGAAGCTAGTAGTATTCAATGAACCCTAAAATCAAGCATAATGTCAAAGACCATAACAGCACTTCCATTGAGTAGTTTTGGGGACACACAATTGTGCACTTGAGATCCTTGCTATGAAGGACTAGGAAACATAGATTTGGGGGGTATTATCCCCTAAGGAATAAATTTTGGATGCCACTAAATGGGAAGATAGGCATCTAGAGAGGAGCTGGATTAGATTGGCTAGGAACCTGCATGATATGAGGCTGCCAATGGAAGAAGTTTAACTAGCTTAACTAATTCTTGCTAACTAATTTCTCCACCAGTGAAGGAATTAACTGACATAAAAACATAAATATAGCAAATTTATATTTATACAATCTTTTAAAATAGTTACTATGGATTTTCTAAACTCTAAATATGAGCACCTTTGGCAAAACCATATTGTTCCATTCAAGTTATGGCTCTGCTTGTCGAAGACGATTTGGTTAACCTGGCTCCATTATATTGAAGTTCAATGAGTTCTTCTAAGAGATCATTTGAAGGGCTGCCATTTTATCTTGTTCTGCACCAACTACAGTAAAACATTTGTCAAAAATCAGCTCCAAAGTTAAACTGAAGCTAAAAAAGCATTTTTTTTTCTCTACATTTTCTCAAGGTCCCAAATTTGCATCTGAGTCTGCTGTTATCCATTCCTTCCTGTACCTTTTCACTCTTTTAACTCTTTAAGAAAATCATAGATACACAAATGGTAAAGTATTAGTATAATTTTCTTTAATCTGATAGAAATACCCTTACTCACTTCATTGGTGACAGAGACTTGGACCAAAATTCAAGAAAAAAGTATTGTTCTATGACGTTATTCAGTAGGTGAGTGATTTCATTATTTCTATTACCATTTAATAATCACCTACTATATACAACATGTCATCTTAAGTATTAGGAATGATGGTGATACTCATACTTATTCTCTTGTGAGTTTAAAACAACTCCTAGATTATTTTGATGTTGATCTTCTATAGACCAAATTAGGAAATACAGAAGTATAGACATTGCATTTCATAATGTTTCCAGATCTAGGCATGACATTATGGTAATCTGAGAGGAATTAAATACGATTTCACAAAAGCATCATTACTTAATTACATTATCTTCATATGGGTCAAAAATTAATAATTAATTTGCTTAATCAGTGTTTAAATATGAGATATCTACAAAAAACCCCCAGAAACATAAATTCAGAAAAGAATCAAGAAAACAGAAAAATAATGATGTTCAAAATTATATTTTCATTATTTAAATATATGTAGAGAGAAAATAAAAATAATTTATGAGGAGACTCATTATCCTTTTTGGTTAACATCTATCATATTTATGAACCCAATGGATAGTAAAATACCAAAAAAAACTTCCATTAAATACATATCTCAGAATCATATTTTAGATTGATTTAAAAAATAAAAAGGGAATTTGTTCTTAAAAAGTAATTTTACCACTAAGATTTAAGATGATTCCTGAAAGAGGTAGCCTAAGACAAGCCCAGTCATAACGAAAGTATAAAAAAGAAGAAAATTTGACTTTAACATCTGGTGTTCTGTGTATTTGTTCTAAAAATATTTTATTTGGCCTGGTCTAATTCTTCTGCCTTTAGCCTTGACCAAGCAGGAGGACTGTTATTACATTACCGCAGGCCATGGTTAAATGACCTATCAAGTCAGCATTTCATAAAATAAAGCTTTGAACAAAAGTGCAAAGTTCATGAGATCATATATATCAAGTGAGAAGTTATCTTAGTGGTTCAATTTTCCTGATTTTAGAGATAAGAAAACTGAAGTACAGAGAAGTTAAGGAGGTCCTACCCCACCCCAAGTACTATACAGGTAGTTAGCAAAAGAGTAATGATTTGAATGCAAATCCAGTGCCCTTTCCACTGTATCATGGTGCCTCTAAGGCTCACTTAGTTGTAAGAAATTAGACCTATTAAGTTGAATATATAGATTATTTACAACTCTTTAATAGGTAGCTAGTTTGCATTTACTTATATGGACACATTGATTCTTTTGCAATATAAATGACAAGTTGTCTTACATTTCTTCAAAGTTTTCAGTGGAGAGTGAATCAAACTGCCAACCCACTCTTATAGAGCTTGAATTTTTCTTATTTTCCTTCAAGGAAATGAAAGTTTGTATCAGTGTAACTTCTAGACAATTTTCCTATATTTAACCCTTTTTTGCAAAAAGAACAACTTTAACCCCACTTCCAAATAACTTAAAGAGAGCTATAATGCCTGCCCCCCTTTCCCCAAGTCTTTTTTTTCCTACTGGTTAAATTTCCCTAATTCCTTCAATTATTGTTCATATACTATGATCCCGAAGCCTATCACTATGTTGACTGCCCTACTTTGAATAGCAGCTTCTGTTAATGCCCATTTTAAAATTTGGCACCCAGAAGTGATTATGGTAACCAGAAGTGTTTTGACCAAGGCAAAGGTCAAATGGGATTATGATCTCCTTAGTTCTACAAACTAGGCCTTTTGACACCGCTTAAGATTTCATTAACACATTTTTTTTGGCTTCCATATACCACTGTCAACTCATATTCAGCTAGCAGTTTAATAAAACACACACTTTTTATTTTCAGATGAACTTCTATGTAGTTATGCATATGGTAGTTTATTTTTTCTAACATAAATGTAAGAATTTACATTTATTCCTTTAAATTTCATCTTATAAGACACAAATTTACATTACAGTTTGTAGATAATATTGTAGATCATTTTGGATTCTGATTGTCATCCAATATTAATTATCCCTCCCAGTTTTGTATCTTCTGAATTCTCGATCCAATTCCTTGATGAAAATGTTAAACAGCGTAGTCCCAAGCAGATTTTTGGGGGGCATTCCACTAAAGACTTCCTTCCAACTAGCCAAAACAGTAAAATAGGATAACTTATAAATATGAATTATATATATATTTACTATATATGTGTGTTTGATATATAATATATAAATACACACAATATATATGCATATACGTGTATATGTATATATGTGAACACATACCTATATATACACACATAATTTGATTTAGTAGTAAATTGTGGGTAACAAAAAATTAGGTGTATAAACAGCAACTTATTATGGATTTTGTAATTAATAAGCAAGCTGTACAAAGGAGTTGTATAATTTTTGTTAATTATTGAAAAGTCTTTGACTCAGTTTTGTAAACATGGCTTATTCCTTTCCTTCAAATATATATGAATGACCCAAGTATAATGAGAAAGCATCACTAAATCTTGTCATTTCTACATTCACAACACCTCATGTAAAATTCTTCTTTCAACTCACATAACCTTTAGTTGGGCCCTCTTCCCATTTTGCCTGGACAACTGCAATATTCTTCTAACTGGCTTCCTTGCCTTAGTCCAATCTATACTCCACTCAGTAGTCAAATGATTTTTTTCTAAAGCGTTAAGTCTGATTACAACATCTTCATTCTTAGTGAGATCCATTGGCTCCCTATTAATTTCAGGATCAAATATGAAGTTGTGTGGCATTCAAAGCTCTTCTTGAACATATCTCCTCCTTCCCTCCCCCCCCCCCCATTAAGAAACAATACTGGCTCACTTGCAATTATTGAACAGGATGCACTATTGCCCACTTTGTGTCTTTGGCTGTCCATAATTCCTAAAATGCTCTCCTCCCTCACCTTCAACTATTAGCTTCCTTAACTTATTTCAAGGCACAAACCCCATCTTCTGAAAGTGGACTTTCTAGGCCCCCATAGTCATCAATGAACTTGCATCCCCTTTACTCTGTATATATCTTGTATGTACATAATTATTTACAAATTGTTTTCTACAGCATAAAATGCTGCTTGAGGGCAGGGACTGTGATCTTTGCCTTTCTTTTATCCCCATCATTTAACACAGTGCCTGGATCATAGAAAACATTTTTAAAAGCTTTTCAATTGATTGGCTGGTTTTTCCTAGACTTAGATCCATTATTGTCTTCTAAATAGTATAAATTTAGCTACTAAATTACAATGGGGAATTGAACCAAAACATCTTATTAATCATTCTGTGTACATCCATGAAATCGATCTTTAAAATTCCACTGAGAAACAAATTAAGCAACTCAATCATCTCACAGAATCTACCTCCAAAGGTATCCAAATGTCATTTGGATCCCTAAGTATAAATTTTCAACCTAAAACAAAGAAACCTAATGAATGAAAGCTTTGAGCTTAAATCTGGAGGTCGCAGTCTCCTATTCTACAAGGTGACTAATTCTCTCAATAAAGAAAATGTGTTATTTTAATTATTGCTTCACTTTCAAGGTACTCAATAACAATCCCTTCAGAAATGTTTTATGATTTTGGCAGAGATTAAAGGCAAGCTTCCTGGCATATATTTTTTAGACTCTTTTCTCTTCATTTTTCTTAAAAAATGGAAACTTTTCCTCTTTTTAATATTATGTTAGCTTCCCCATTCTTTGGGTTTTTTAAAAGAACAGTGACAGTGGTTCATCAATCACATCTTCTGGTTTTTTGGTACTTAAGGATTGAGTTTCTCTAGAACTGATGATGGATTCATAAGGCTAAGTAGGTGATTTTTTATTATCTGCTTTAGTATCTTGGGTATCAAAAGACATTAACTTTCTTCATTCTGTCCTCTGACTAGTAATGGCTTCTTTGGACAGAGGACATAGAAGCAAAGATAGAGAAGAACAAATCCATTTTCTATTCACTATCTATTATCAATTATATTCTAAACAGCATTCCCATCTTATTTTTTATTCCATTATAGTGACCCACCCTGCCCTTAGATTTCCTCATATTTTTAGACCAAAGTAGGTTTTAGCATTAGAATAAAATTCTTTTAGAATAGTGCTCCTCCCTTTTCATTAATCCTCTATTAGATAGCTTTCTTTGCTTCATATGGACAATTCCATTTATAATCTAATATAGATTCTATTACCCCTTTCCATTCATACCCATCACTAAAACAACTTTTTTCCTCCCTCCTTGAAATATTTGTCATTGTGTCTTCAACTTTAGTTCTTGAAAAATTTCCATCTTTTTCAATCTTACTTCTCCTGACCAATTTTTGGCAATTAGGTCCTATTTATTCTTCCAGGGGTGGAGAACTGGCAGTCTCAAGGCCACATGTGTCTTTCTGGGTGCTTGGATATGGCCTTTTGACTGAGTCCAACTTTCACATAAAAAACCCTTTTATTTAGGGAATTTGTTCTGTGAAGTTTGGATTCAGTCAAAGGGTCACACTTTTAGACTGCTTAGACTGTGCCCTTATTTTCTTTCCCTATGCTCTGGAGCATAGAGAATAGTTATTAAACTGTTCTAGAAGTGCAAATATTAGTCACTCTTTCAGTTCACTGAAAAATTCATCCAGCACTCTATTCTTAATATTTTGTCTCCTACTTTGCTAGAAGGTAACATGGAGATACTATTTCATAAGTGATTCCTGGGAGGGTTTTCTTTTCCACAGATATAATTTTCCTTATCATCTCTTTAGTTTTCTTTTCACACCATTAGTATAGTAATAGCTCCTTCTAAATTCCTTTCAATTAAAGCTTTCCCAGAGTGGAATAGGCTGCCTTGATCTGTTATAGGTTACTCCTCACTAGAAGTCTTCAGTGGAAGGTTGGATGACCACATGATATTTTTAGAAGGGATTTTAGTTCTGTTTAGATGACTAGATGGCCCCTGTGATCTTTTCTTTGTTTTTTTTTAAAGCAATCGGGATTAAGTAACTTGCTTAAGGTTACACAGCCAGTTATTATTTCTGGGTGTGGTGCTAAGTATCTGAGCCCAGATTTGATCTCCAGGTCATCCCGACACTGGAGCTGGTGCTCTTACTCTCTGAGCCACCTGGCCGCCCCTTCTGTGATCTTTTCTAATTCTGAGATTTTATGAGTTCTTTATAGCCCTGGGTTTGAGAGCCTTACTTCTCTCACTGAGTAGTGATATGTTCTTAGACATGTTACTTGACAATTCTCTGCCAGTGTTCTCATCTGTAAGATGATAGATAAGATCCTTCTGAAATAAAAATCAGAGGATTCGATGAGGTTTTCCTGAGGTTCCTGCTAACCATTATCCTAGCCTTATTTGATTAGTTATCTTAAGGTTGCCCTTGAGGATGAGAAAATGGATTAGGTTACAAAATACAAATTAGGGGACAAATGACTTTGTCTCATCTGTGAACTACTGAAGAAGTGACCGATTTAATAAAAAATAACAAAAAGTTCAAAATAGTACAGTAATATACCCACCCTTTGAAAAATGTCATATACAGAATATAGATGACAATTGGAAAAACAGAAAACTATGGGTAAATAAGGAGGTCAGAATTAAGAAGTCCACCTGAAGGTTATTTCTTTGACAATGCCAACATTTTACTGAAGGTTGATAAGAGTTTCACGACATACATGTACCAGAACAATTTATCATTTTCGGTTCTAGAACTGATCGCTCCCTTATCTCTAATATTACCACCAGTTTAGCTCCCTATTTTAAGCAAGGCACAGATAAATAAGATAAAATTTAAGGCAGAGTAACTAAAATTGTTGAAAGCAAAGGAATAAAGCCATATATCCTTATATAGCCATAAATATATTATATTTACTTAGAATCAGGTATTTTACAAATAAAAAAAGTGAAAGGGTGGGGCGGCCAGGTGCCGCAGTGAATAAGAGCACCGGGCCTGGCACCGGGAGCCCCGGGATCGGTTCTGGCCTCAGTTACTTGGCACCCACACAAAATAACTGACCATATAACCTTAAGCAATTTACTTAACCCTAATAGCTTTAAAAAAAAAGGTGAAAGGGTATTGGTAGGGGGCTGAAATAAATTGTTTCTGAGCAAAAAAATATAGATCTATGTCATGAAGAATGAGTATTATACATACATGCATATCATATAAATATGTACATTCAAATTACATTCAGCCAGCCACAATCTTTTACACAGTTGTCCTCATCAATAGAAGGAATTTGGGAAAACTGAACAGGATACTGCACTATAGGATCTAGCCATGGAACTGCTCAAAGCTACCTATGTCACCTGGGCCTTGAACCAGAAACTTCCTTTGTATCACATTCTGAGCCAATTGAGATAACAGGAAGCTATTTGAATCTACAGTTATCCTTTTACTTTAAGAGAAAACACATTATGTATCAGAAAAATAAAAGTATAATTATCTATCATCCTCATATAAGATAAAATTAGCTTGCAAATGTCCTTTGAGAAAAAAAAAATCCTACACAGGATTCTGTTATTGAAGATACCTTCATAAAAGGTACATTAATAGGGAAAAAGTCATGACATGCAAATGGGCTTTTAAATTCTTGTTTTATTTTTCTATACAGTACTCTAGCTGTCTTTTGTTTTGGTCTTTATGCTTGAAATAAAAAGAAATCTAAAAATCTTCCATCTTTGATTAATTTTTTAGACTATAAGAATGCCATCAAAATAAATTTAGTGCATTTTATCAAAATAAAAATAATCATAAAACAATCTGAATTCCAGTGTTCCAATGCTAACTTATCCAGTATGCTAAACTGAAGATCTCCATGGAAAACATTTAACTATGTTGACCAATGGCCATCAGGTATACTGTTGGCTTGGTTTCATTGCAGTCATTTGCATGTTAAATAAATATTAATATTGCTGCAAGGATATGAACAATCCTCCAGTACAATAAAGGAAAACCAATTTAAAATATTCTTCATCTACCAGTCATGAGCAAATTAAAGAACCTTAATGTAAAAGTAGTGCAATACTTTGCAACCTTGCCTTTGGATTATTGATGATTCGGCTCATTTAAGTCTTAAAAAGCATTCAAATCTCTTCATATCTGAAGGCAATAACAGTTCCCTAGTGGAATGAGTTCAGTTGCCTCAGCTTAATACCTTGTGAAGCAAAGTGCAAACCTTTCTTCTATTTGGCTTTGGTTCTTTGTATTTAAAACAGTATCATTGGCAGCCACTTCACCTCAAAGTTTTGTTTTGAAGGAAGAAGTATATTTTGAAAGTTTTTTTTTCTGGGGAGATATTGTAGGGAGTGGACAGAATTACTGTAACAGAGGGAAACTTGACTATCTACTCAAACTAAAAACTAAAGGGGAAAGAAGGCTGAGGGGTAAGAAAGAACAGGAGGAGTACATTGGGTTTATTCCAACCTGGAAGATGACGGTCCTAGAAGGCTGATTATAGGTGATTTTTAGTTGTATACCCATGTAGATTTTAGTAAGAAATTGATGACTTTATCCCTTTGCACTTATTAGCTCCAGTGATTAGACATTACTAAAGCTCTTGAGTGAATCTTTGAGATTTGAAAATCTTCAACATCATCAAGGTCCTACTTTTAAGCCTAGGGAGATTCTAGGTAAGAGGTTGAGATAAAGGAATGAAAGTAAAAATGCTGATTAAAAGATCTTTTCATTGATATTCTTTATATTAAATTAATGCCTGAAGGCTACTCACTCTTTTAAATATAACTCCACAGAGGAAAGCAGTCAGGCCAATAGAACTGACCTCTTTGATTTCTGTGTTAGGAGGAAACCTGCAAATCAGAGCAGTGTGGTTCTGTCATTTGAAATGCCAAAGCCCAGCTGGTTGGAGAATGACATTAGAAAGACTGTCTAGAAGGGTACAGATCCCATAACAAAACCATTAGCAATATTTAATTGCATCTCCTGAATAAGGATGTACTGAATTGATTATTACATTAAGTGGACTTGAGAAATGAAAGCAAAGTCATCTGCCAACACTATGATTAAAAAATGGAAGGAAGGCTAGTGAATCATTTGTTAAGGATAGGGATTCATTCATAGTTTGGGAATGTTTGGGCTGCATGATACCTGGAGTACTTTCTAGTCTAGGATTTTAATTCAAATCTTGAGTTGGAGGACCTTCATTCAACTAACGACTCTGACACTAACTAAAGAACCTTAGGCAAGTCACTTCACATGTTAGGGACTTATTTCCCCATCTATAACATGAGTTTGGTGAATGAAATGTCTCCTAAGTTTTCTTCTACTAGTAGGAATACAAAGGTGTTTCTCAATACTCTGTTATTAGTCAGGGGAGGGAATCTTCATTCTGCTTTTTCTTTAAAATCTGTCAGGCACACAATTATTTGTGTATAAGCAAGTAGGCTGCCAAGGTTCTACACAATTCTTGAGTCCTTCAATTTAAGCAATAACCATCTCATATTTTACAGTAATCATAACACAACAGATGAAAGAAAGGTATAGCAATGAAAGAACAAAACTATGTCTTGTACAGTTGAAAAAAATTACTGAAGTTGACTAATGTGGGCCCACTCTTTCTAGATTTTTAGAAAGATTAACTTTACTGTAACCACACCCTTGGTACAGTCTCCTGATTCCTACTTCTTGGGAGATAAAACACAATCTCTATCTAGATTTGGTTATCCATTCAAGAGAAATTAAGAGACTAAAAATGCCAAAGGTTATTTACAAAACTAATTCATAACTTCTGTAACATAACAAAGACCATTTTGCCACAGGCTTTCACTTCATGGTAAGTAATTTGCTGATATGTTTCTTATAACACATACTCAAAAATGCAACATAAAGTACTTCTTACACAATGTAAAAAGTCCATGAGCTTTCATTATAATTAAATACAGTCCTTAGATAAATTATGCTGAGTTACAAATTGTCAGATTGCCTTTTGTAGGTGAAGAGAATACAAATTTGACATATTTCAGTGGGGATGTTATGACAAATATGGCATTTCAAAGTGTAGAAATGCTGAATTTCAGAATGGAAAATTAATCTTTAAATGACATACCTGCTTACAATTTTGAGAACCAAATAACTAATACTTTTTAGATAAAACACAATTATTGTTAGCCATTTATTGTATTTCATCATTTTCATTACTCACACATATCAAATTTAATCAATCACTTATTAGAGTTTCTGAATTTAAAGGAAAAGGATATAATGTTCTATTTTATTGAATTACAAATGGGAGAATAGTAGCTATTAATATTTTTCTGAGGTGCCATAGTCATCTGGTAGGATGAGATAAGACTCCCTTAAAAATTAAACTTGCAAATTTATCATTTTTAGTTATTTCTTTTTGTTTTTGTATTATTGATCCTTAAGTTTGTAGATATTCATTTCTTAAGATCTGTTATCCTTATCATGATTATTTCTCCTCTTTCAAGGTAATGATATCCTTTACTAATATTAACTAAAAACACACATGTGGTATGACTTCAGAAATATACTTTTTCTAAAAGCACTTCTTTGTATTTTATCGCAGAAAACTTACTTTTGCATTTTTTTTCTATGAGTATGTCAATGTCTGTGAATACTTTATAAACAACCACTGAGGAATTCTAATATAAATGAGAAAATGGATTTTCAATTAATCAGAAGATCTAACCTTGGAATAGCACAGGATATCCAAATGTCTTAGAGAGTATTGAACTCTCTCCATTCATATTATTTCCTCTGCCTTTAATGATCCCCCTTCTAATTATCTCCCTCTTTTCCATTTTGAAAACACCTTTACATTCAAAATTCACTTCCATAAAGCATTTTCTATTGCTTTGATGTTGCCTATCATCATGTCAGTTACTCTTCCTGCTCTAGGTATTCTTATGTCTGCCCTTGGCTATCTGGGATCTGAACGTGGGCCAGATTAGGCTAATCTGTCATGCTCAGCATTTTTATTCCCCCCTTCCCCTCAACAAAACTTACCTCATGTTCTATGTATTCCTTTAAGGATGTAATCCAAAATGGCTCTTGAGATATACTCATTTTCATGAAGGCAGTCATGGCTGCTAAGGAATTTTTTTTTTTTGCCTTTTGGAGGGCAATGGGGGTAAAGTAATTTTCCCAAGGTTACATGGCTAGGTTGTGTGTGTGTGTGTGTGTGTGTGTGTGTGTGTTAAGTGTCTGAGGCCAGATCTGAGCCTTTATGACTGGGGCTGGTGCTTTATTCACTGCACCACCTAGCCTCCCAGATGCTAAGGAATTATAATTTTACACTTTCCAGTTATAATATCTAAATATTGACCTAGATATTCAACTTTTTAATCCAATAGGATGGATGAAAGTGGATATATGGGAATTTCTATATCTGGTTTCAGGTGGGAGCTAGGAGGAAAATAACTAGATGGCAGAGACAGGGATATCATACCATATATGCTGGCTGATATACTTCCCTGAGGATCCACTGACATCTATTCAACAGATCAAATCATGGATTAAGTCATTTGTATAGTTTCTGGAAATGATAGACCATTAAAGTTGCCTGCCTTAGCTCCTAGAGTGTAACCCACAAGCCACTATAAAATTAAGTAAAATTAAATCCAATTACTATGCAACTGCCTTATGAAGGTAAACTGTTTTCTGGCTACAGAGAATACAACAATCATTTATTGTGATGTGGAGGAGTTACAGTGCTGTAGAGAGGACCCCAAAAGGATAGAATCACAAATCCTTTGAAGTATTTGAAGTA
This sequence comes from Petaurus breviceps papuanus, assembly GCF_028583685.1. NCBI lineage: Eukaryota > Metazoa > Chordata > Mammalia > Diprotodontia > Petauridae > Petaurus > Petaurus breviceps. The sequence continues at coordinate 11,054,255 of NW_027185698.1, forward strand.
AATGTTCTTAGGTCTCTTTCATGTGTATTTATTTTATCCTGCCCAGTATACTTTAAGGTTCTAAGGCTAAGTCCTATATCTTTTATTTCTTTTCCATCTTTCAAAGGACCCAGGAAAGCACTCTGAACAGTACAGTCTTATTAACTGAATGACAAATGGCATGAGCTATATTTCAGTAGGAAAGATTAAAGAGAGACAGACAGAAGAGCTTCATAATAAGTATAATCTCTTTCTTCAGCTAGCCTTAAGAATAGGATTAAACAGGTACCGTGGGTGGTTTAAAGGAGGATTTGCTGGGATCCTGTGATAACGACAGTGGTAGGTCACATTTATAGAGTGCTTCACAGTTTACAAAGTGCTTTTCTCACAATAGGCCTGAGAGGGATAGAGGAAATGCAAACATCATTATAACCCTTTTACATTTGAGGTAACTGAGGCATAGAACTGTTAAGTACCTTGCTAAAGGTCATATACTTAGTGAAGAATGGAACTGGGATTTATATGCACAGCTTTTTACTATTCTGAAGACCTGCTGTTCAGGTTTTTTATTGCCTTGAAGAGTGCTGGAAGTGGAATGGGTCAGGTCAGCATGAAAAGGCATCACACAACTACAAAAGCATGCAGATATGAAATTGGACAGCTAAAGCTTTTTTTTAAAACCCTCACAAGAAATCCAGAAAAAAACATAGAGTGAGAGGTACTAAACAGTAGATGAGGCTGTGAAATACAATTTTCTGACCTCCATATAAAACTGGTAAATACACCTCTTTTTAGACTCTACACTTTGTTTTGATTCTTACAATGAGAAGACCTTTACATTGAAAAGTAAAGGAGTCAGAAAAATGCCTTACTGGAAACTGGAAGAACAAATAGAGTTCACCAAGTTGGATTCCAGAGAGAGCAGATACTATCTGTAAAGAAAAGGGATGATATTAGAGATACCTAGAAAATTCATAGAAATCCAAGAAAAGAAATAGCAATCAAATCCCACTATCCAAGAGGTAGACATATCTCTTGTTTCAGTACATCACAGAAGTTGAGAATCTCAGGAGAGTTGTCAATTACACCCATCTCTAATTGTCCCTTAGAACCCATTAAATACAAAGGGAGAAATGATATCAGATGGTAGAATCCCTTGGACCTACACTGATATGGAGGGTCAAGGTCCACTTTGAAGCTGTGACTATCCATCTCTGTCATTTCTGAATACTGAGCATGCTCTGTAAGACCAGAATTCAGAAAAAAAAAACAATTCACATAAAGTAGAGAATTCCAGAGCAGAACCTTGAAAGCAATTGTATTTATTATTTAAGTCTTTCTCATAGCATATTGTCTGCCACTAGTATACCAATTCATTTTATAAATTCTGGTAGCTTTTAAAATTTTTATTTTGCTAGAGGACTGTCAAGTAACTGGGGCAATGCCACCTTAGAAGAGAAGAGGAAACTGGATAATCTATGTTGGAATTCTTTAGGGAGAGACAAATGGAATTGGTCAATGGATTAGTCACATTGGATAATATTACAGGGAGTGACATTGGAGATTTATAACCCTCTTCTTCTTAGAATGACTGTAAAATGTGAATAAAACGAAAAGGCATACAGGGTTCAAATGAATCATACAGTTGAATACTGACAAGGTAAGGCTATTGGAACTTCCTAGAAGAAATTTACTGAGGAACACCTTGCAGGCCATGCACATTGGGAGGATTAAGCTGTTCAGTCATGTGCAACTCTTTGTGATACCATTTGGGGTTTTTGTGGCAAAGATACTAAACTGGTTTGCCATTTTCTTATCCATATCATTTTACTGATGAGGAAACTGAGGGAAATAAGTCTAGTGACTTGTCATAAATCACACAACCAGTAAGTGTCTGAGGCTAGATCTGAACTCCTAAAGATGTGTCTTTCTAACTCCAGGTATGCTATTCTATCCACTTTGCAACCTAGTTCCTCATTGAGAGAATACCCAGGCAAAAACTTTAAAGGATTTAGGCTATACATGCCTATGGAGTGTGATATTGATAGATGGATACCATTCTTATTAGTTGTTCATTGGTCTCATTCCTTTGTTTTTACATGTAAAATGATAGGTGTTCACTGAGTTTTGTGAATTATGTGGCTGGTCAAGGGATTTAGTGAAATGCCTGAAATGTTTTCTGATTGTGAAGTTACTCAAATTAACTGGGTGTTGGCATAAGTCAGAGGAGTAAGTATTCACTTCAGTTTTACCCAGGGTCTTTGTACTTCTGACACAAAGGTTAGCATATTCTCCAAAATCAAATAGAACTTTTCTCTTTCAACATTATATTTTACTTTATCATCTCTTACATACTCTGGATAGTTAATACATACAAATGAGGACAATTTTGAGGACTTATTTTTAAAATGAAAGTTTATATCCAGAAGAACAAAAGGTCCAGAATATTAAGGGAATTAATGAAAATAAATACTAGAGAAGGTGGCCCGGTCATACAAGATCTTAAATTGATTATAAAGCAGCAATCATCAAAACTATTTGGTACTGGCTAAGAAATAGAGTGGTAGATCAGTGGAAAAGTTTAGGCATACCAGACACAGTAGTCAATGACCATAGTCATCTACTATTTGATAAATCAAAAAGACCCCAGCTTCTGTTTTAAGAACTTAATTTTTGACAAAAGCTGTTGGGAAAACTGGAAACTAGTATGACAGAAACTGGGCACAGACCAACATCTTACAATGTATACCAAAATGAAGTCCAAATGGGCACACAATTTAGATGTAAAGACTGATGCTTTAAGCAAATTAAGAGACCAAGAAATCGTTTACCTGTCAGATTTATGGAGAATGGAGGAATTTATTACCAAACAAGAGATAGAGAACATTATGAAATGCCAAATAGATAATTTTGATTACATTAAATTGAAAAGTTTATTCACAAAAAAAGGCAATGCAACCAATATCAGGAGGACAGCAGAAAACTTGGAAAGAAATTTTACAACCAGCATCTCTGATAAAGGCCTCATTTCTAAAATATTTAGAGAACTGAGTCAAATTTATAAGAATCCAAGTTATTCCCCAGTCGATAAATGGTCAAAGTATATGAATAGGCAGTTTTCAGAGGAAGAAATTAAAGCTATTTATAGTAATATGAAAAAAAATACTCTAAATCACTATTGGAAAGAAAAATGCAAATCAAAACAACTCTTAGGTACCACATCACACCTATCAGTTTAGCTAACATAATAAAACAGGAAAATGATAAATGCTGAAGAACACGTAGGAAAATTGGATAACTAATGCATTGTCAGTGGAATTGTGAACTGATCTAACCATTTTGGAGAGCAATTTGGAAGTGTGCCCAAAGGGCTCTAAAATGTGCATACATTTGGCCATGCAATGCCACTTCTAGGGCTGTTTTCAAAAGCATTCATAAAAGTGTGAAAAGGACTCTCATGTACAAAAATATTGATAGCAGCTCTTTTTGTGTTGGCCAAGAGCTGGAAATTGAAGAGATGTCCATAAATTGGGGAATGGCTGAACAAGTCTTGGTATATAAATATAATGGAATACTTCTGTGCTATAAGAAGTTGTGAGCAAGCAGACTTCAGAAAAACTTGAAAAGCCTTATATGAACTGATGGTGAGTGAAGTGAGCAGAACTAGGAGAACATTGTACACAGTAACAGCCTCATTGTGTAATGACTGACTTTGATAAACTTAATTCTTCTCAGAAATGCAAGGACCTGAAACAACTACAAAAGACTCAGGATCAAAAATGTCATCCACATCCACAGAAAGATGGAGTATGTATATGAATGAAAATAGAAGCATACTATTTGCTCTCTTTCTTGTTTTTGTTTTTGTCTTTCTCATGGTTCCTATTCATTCTAATTTTTCTATACAACATGACTAATGTGAAAATATGTTGAACAAAAATGTATATGTAAAGCCTATATTGGATTATATGCCATCTTGGGGAGGGGGGATGGGAGGGAGGTGGAAAAAATTTAAAACCTATAAGAATGAATGTTGAAAACTAGAAACAAATTATTATTATTATTATTATTATTATTGCATTTTGGAGGGCAATTGGGGTTAAGTGACTTGCCCAAAGTCACATGGCAAGTAAATGTGTCAAGGGTCTGAGGCTGGATTTGAACTCAGGTCCTGTTGACTCTGGGGCCAGTGCTCTATTCACTGTGCCACCTTGCCACTCCCAAACAAATTAATTTCTAATAATAAATAAATGAAGGTTTACTTATTCAGTAATCATGACTATCCCTTGGTATCTACTCCTACTGACACTATCTTGGTAGAAACCCCCATTACTACTTTCCTGGATGACTGCAATAGTTTTATAATAGTTCTTCCAAATAATCTTCGTTTCCTCCTCAAATCCATCTTTCCTTTTACTTGTATAACACTTTTTTCTAAGCATAGACAGTAACCAAGGGGGATAGAGGGTGTCAGGAAAAACTTCTATTTAAACATCATGATTGAGCTTCTGCTTAAAGGAGAAGAAGAACTCTATGAGGCAGAGATAAAGAATGTGTGTATTCCAAGAATGTGGAATGGCCATTGCAAAAGTACTGAGAAGAGAGATGGAGTGTCATGTTTCCGAGGAACATATTTACCTGGTCATGTTACTTAGTTAAACTTCAGTAAAGTTCAATGTTTACATTTTAAGGTGCTCCCTAATATTGTATTTTCCTACCTTCCTTGCCTTTCCTCAATCCAATGGACTAGATGTGATCTTTAAGAAACACCTTGCATTTTCTTGTCACTTTGCCTTTGCTTATATCAGTTTCTGGCTTGGAATGCCCTCTCTGTTCCTCCTTACTGAGTTTGTGTGTGTGTGTGTGTGTGTGTGCAATTGCATTTATTTTGGGGTGTAAGTTTTTGGATTTGGGTTTTTTTTTGTCTAGCCAATAAATCGATGATTCTTTCATTGTACCTTTTTTGAGGTGTTGTTCAGAATGTTCTATAGGTATACACATACCTGTATGGATGCACATGTATATATTGGCATATACGAACACACATCTGTATTAATATATATATATATAAATATATGTGAACACATATGTATATGTGTATATTCATTTTTGGGAAAATATTTCTACAAGGTAACTATAAATTAAAATATAAAACCACAATTAATCTCATAAAACAATGGATTAATTTTCTGTTTGCTCTTTTTAAAATTTATTCCAAACTGGTGAAAACGTTAGACCATAAAAATATAAAATAAAACGAATCCTTCCAATGTATCATATTATCAATTCTGAGGACCCTCCAGAAACAAAGATTTATTTTTCCAGAGTCCCTCTAGCAATCTCATAGAATTGTTTTGATGACACTCCTTTTTGGGGTATGCCAACTTCTTTTTTTAAAATTTTAAATTAATTAATATGTTTGTTTACTTTTAGTTTACAGGATTCAGCTCTACGATTCCTTGATTTTTACATTTTGTCCCCCTCCATCCCCTTCCCCCCATGGCAGCATATAGTCAAGTATAGGATCTCTAAATACTTTCACATTATACATTAGCCAGCTTATAAAGACGGATTGTATCAGACGGAATGAAAAATGGTAAAGAGAACATGAAAAAAAATAAGAGAAGGAAAAAGATCAGGTATTTTGCTTCCATCGGGATATAAACTCAGTTCTTCCTAGTTCTTTCTCTGGATGCACACATTTCTCTCCATCATGAGCCTTTTGGGATAGACTTATATCACTGCATTGCTGAGAAGAGTCCAGTCTATCAAAGTTGGTGATCACATATACATTGTGTCTGTAATTGTGTACAAATTTCTCCTGGTTCTACTCTTCTCACTCAGCATCAGTTCGTATAAGCCTCTCCAGGTAAATATGAAGACCATCTGCTCCTCATTTCTTATAGCACAACAGTATTCCATAATATGCATATACCACAATTTGTTCAGCCATTCCGCAATTGATGGGTACCCCCTTACTTTCCAATTCTTTGCCACCACAAAAAGAACTGCTATAAACATTTTTGTACATATGGGTCTTCCACCCACTGTTATGATCTCTTTGGGATATAACCCTGGGAGTGGTATTGCTGGGTCAAAGGATATGAAAGTATTTATAGCCCTTTGAGCATAATTTCAGATGGCTCTCCAGAAAGGCTGGATCAGTTCACAATTCCACGAGAAATGCATTAGTGTTCCAATTTATCCACATCCTCTCCAGCATTTGTCATTTTTCCTGTTTTGTCATCTTAGCCAATCTGACTGGTGAGATGTGGTACCTCAGAATGGTTTTGATTTGCATTTCTCTTATCAATAGTGATTTAGAGCATTTTTTCATGTGCTTATAGATATCTTTAATTTCTTTCTCTGAAAATTGCCTGTTCATAACCTTTGACTATTTATCAATTGGGGAATGACTTGTTTTCTTATATATTTGATTCCACTCTCTGTATATTTTAGAAATCAGTCCTTTGTCAGAGACATAGGTTGTAAAGATTCTTTCCCAATTTCCCACCTCCCTCTTAATCTTGGTTACATTTGCTTTGTTTGTACAGAAGCTATTGAAATTCATGTAGTCAAAATTATCCATTTTCCTTTTTATAATTTTCTCTAATTCTTGTTTAGGCACAAAGTCTTTCCCTCTCCACAAATCTGACAGATAAACTATTTCTAGTTTTCTGAGACTGCTTACAGTATCAACCTTTATACCTAGATCATGCACACATTTAGACTGGATTTGGGTATATGGTGTTATATAATGATCTATGCCCAGTTTCTGCCATACTATATTCCAGTATTCCTGGCAGTTTTTGTCAAATAGTGAGTTCTTATCCCCAAAATGAGGGTCTTGGGGTTTATCAAACAATAGATTACTATAGTCCTTGACTTCTGAATCTTGTGTGCTTAATCTATTCTGTTGATCCACTCCTCTATTCCTCAGCCAGTACCAAGTAGTTTTGATGACTACTGCTTGATAATACAGATTGAAATCTGGTATAGCTAGTCCACCTCCCCTAGCATTTCTTTTGATTAATTCCCTTGATATTCTGGACCGTTTATTCTTCCAAATGAATTTTGTTACTATTTTTTCTAACTCTATAAAGTAGTTTTTTGGTAAATTAATTAGTATGGCACAAAATTTATAATTTAATTTAGGTAATATTGTTATTTTTATTATATTGGCTTGCCCCAGCCATGAGCAATCAATATTTTTCGAATTAGTTAGATCTGACTTTATTTGTGGGAAAAGTGTTTTATAGTTGTGGTCATATAGGTCCTGGATTTATTTTGGCAGGTAGATTCCCAAATATTGTAAAATGTCTACAGTAACTTTAAATGGGATTTCTCTTTCTACTTCTTGCTGTTGAATTTCATTTGAAATATATAGGAATGCCAAGGATTTATGTGGGTTTATTTTATATCCTGCAACTTTGCCAAATTCATTTATTGTCTCAAGTAGTTTTTTTTTCACTTGATTCTCTAGGATTCTCTAAGTATATCGTCATATCATCTGCAAAGAGTGATAGCTTTGTCTCTTCTTTGCCTAATTTGGTTACTTTGATTTCTTTTTCTTTTCGAATTGCTACTGGTAACATTTCTAGGACCAGATTGAATACGAGGGGTGACAGTGGACACCCTTGTTTTACCCCTGATCTTATGGGAAATGCTTCTAGCTTCTCCCCATTACATATAATACTTGCTGATGGCTTTAAATAGATGCTACCAATTATTTTAAGAAAAGCTCCATTTATTCCTATACTTTCTAATGTTTTTAATAGGAATGGATATTGTATTTTGTCAAAAGCCTTTTCTGCATCTATTGAGATGATCATGTGGTTTCTGCTAGTTTTATTGTTGATATGATCAATTATGCTCATGGTTTTCCTATATTAAACCATCCTTGCATTCCTGGAATAAATCCTACCTGATCAAAATGTATTATTCTTGAGATAAGTTGCTGTAGTCTTTTTGCTAACATTTTATTTAGAATTTTCGCATCTATATCCATGAGGGAAATTGGTCGGTACTTTTCTTTCTCTGTTTTATCTGTTCCTGATTTAGGTATCAGTACCATATTTGTGTCATAAAAATAATTTGGTAGGACTCTTTCTTCACTAATTTTCCCAAATAGTTTGTAGAGTATTGGAATCAATTGTTCTTTAATTTTTGATAAAATTCACTCGTTAATCCATCTGGCCTTGGAGATTTTTTCCTACAGAGTTGACTGATAGCTTGTTCAATTTCTTTTTCTTATGTGGGATTATTTAAGTAACTTATTTCCTATTCAGTTAATTTGGGCATCTTGTATTTTTGTAAATATTCATCCATTTCCCTAAAATTGTCAAATTTATGTGCATAAAATTGGTAAAAATAATTCCTAATTATTGTTTTGATTTCCTCTTTAGTGGAGGTAGAGTCACCCTTTTCATTTTTGATACTCATAATTTGGTTTTCTTCTTTCTTTTTTATCATATTGACTAATGGTCTATCAATTTTGTTTGTTTTTTCATAAAACCAACTCTTAGTTTTATTTATTAATTCAATAGTTTTCTTAATTTCAATTTTATTAATCTCTCCTTTGTTTTTCAATATTTCTAATTTAGTATTTAATTGGGGATTTTGAATTTGTTCTTTTTCTATGTTTTTCAATTGCATGACCAATTCATTGACCTCCATTTTCTCTAATTTAATCATGTATTCACTCATGGATATAAAACTTCCCCTAAGAACTGCCTTTAATGCATCCCACAAATTTTGGTATGTTGTCTCATTATTATCATCCTCTTGAATGAAATTACTGATTGTTTCTATAATTTCTTGTTTGACCCACACATTCTTTAGGATTAAATTGTTTAATTTTCTATTAGTTTTTAGTTTGTCTTTCCCTGGCCCTTTATTGCATATAATTTTTATTACATCGTGATCTGAGAAGGATGCATTTAATATTTCTGTCTTACTGCATAGAATTGTGAGGATCTTATACCCTACAACGTGGTCAGTTTTTGAGTATGTGCCATGAACTGCTGAGAAGAAAGTATATTCCTTTTTATCCCCATTCAGTTTTCTCCAGAGATCTATCTTACCTATCCTCTCTCTAAAATCCTGTTCACCTCCTTAACTTCTTTATTGTTTATTTTGAGGTTAGATTTATCAAGTTCAGAGAGGGGGATATTAAGGTCTCCCACTAGTATAGTTTTGCTATCTATTTCTTCCTCTAATCCCTTTACCTTCTCCTCTAGGAATTTGGATGCTATACCACTTGGTGCATATATGTTAAGTAATGGTATTGTTTCATTCTCAATGGTTCCTTTGAACAGGATATAGTTTCTTTCCTTATCTCTTTTAATTAGGTCAATTTTTGCTTTTGCCTTATCTGAGATAAGGATTGCTACCCCTACATTTTTTTTTACTTTAGCTGAGGCATGATATATTTTACTCCAGCCTTTTACCTTTACCCTGAGTGTATCCTTCTGTTTCAGATGTGTTTCTTGTAAACAGCATATTGTAGGATTATGATTTCTAATCCATTCTGCTATCTGTCCCATTTTATGGGAGAGTTCATTCCATTCACATTTATAGTTATGATTGTTATCTGTTTCTTTCCCACCATCCTATTACCGGCTTTGTTAATGTTCATATTTTTCTCCCCTTCTCCCTTCCCCCCCTTAATAGTTTTCCTTTTGACCACTGCCTCCCTCACTATTCCTTTATCAGGCCCCCTCCCTTTTCCTCCCCTTTCCCCTTACTTCTTCCCTCCCTACTAACCACCCCCCCCATTTTGTAGCCCTTTCCCCCTCCTACTGCCTGTAGGATATTTTTATACTTAATGAAGTATGTTATTTCTTCTTCACACCAAGAGTGACAAGAACAAATCTCATGCGAAGCTCCTCTCCCTCCCATCTTTCCCTCTAAAATGATACTTTTTGGGTTTCTTCTCCATAGAGTCCTATGCTTAACTGGTTGTTATTCCCTCCTTGCACCAGAACCAATGAAGGAAAAGCTCATATGATTCCCATCTCCCTCCCTTCTTTTCCTCTGCTATACTGTTTTTATGCCTCTTTTGTGGCATAATTTACCCTTTTCCACTTCATTCATTCCCTTTCTTCCATTGAAGTCCCTTTGTAGACCTTAGTAAGATTCTTTTTAATCATCATTTTGTGTATTTTATACTCATACCCTCTACTTGTCTATAACCAGTTTGCTCTTATCAAATAGCAGTGTGTGTGTGTGTGTGTGTTTTCCTTGTTTACCTTTCTATGCCACTGTTGCATCTTATAATTGGAGGTTGAATTTTCCATTGAGTTCTGGATTTTTTATCAGGAAGGTCTGGAACTCTGTTATATAGTTGAATGACCATCTCTTTGCCTGGAAGAATATACTCAGTCTCGCTGGGTATGTGATCCTTGGTTGTAACCTCATCTCTTTTGCCTTCTGGAAAATTGTATTTCACTGCTTCTGACCTTTCAGTGTAGAGCTGCCAAATCCTGTACGATCCTCACTGTGGACCCTCGATATTTGTATTGTTTCTTTCTGGCCACTTGACGTATTTTCTCTTATCTGGTAGTTCTGGAGTTTGGCCACAAGGTTTCAAGGACTTTTCAGTTTGGGATCTCTTTCAGCAGGTGTCTGGTGGATTCTCTCAATTTCTATTTTACTCTCAGATTCTAGTATCTCAGGGCAATTTTCCTTAACGAGCTCTTGGAGAATGTTGTCCAGACTCATTTTTTTCATCATGATTTTTCTGGTAGGCCTATGATTCTCAGATTATCTCTCCTGGATCTGTTTTCCATGTCAGTTATTTTTTCTTTGAGGTATTTTTCCCCTTTTTCTAATTTTTCATTCTTGTTTTCTTTCACTAATTCTTGGTTCCTCATAGAATTATTTGTTTCAATTTGCTTGATACTAGTTTTTAGCAAATCATTTTCCTTGGTTAATTTTTGTAGCTACTTTTCCATATCATACACTTTTTTTAGAGACATGTTTTCTTCATTATAATGTTTTTCTAATTCTGCTATTTTGGTTTTGAGAGAATTATTCATTTTATCTTCTATCTTTCTCATTCAGTTTTCAAAGTTCCTTTTGATCTCATGTAGGAGAATTTTCTGTGCTTGGAACCCATTCCCTGTTGATGTTTCAGCTGTGGGTGTGAAGTCCACATTTTCTCCCTCAGAGTTTGGTTCTTCCTCTGAGGATAGTAGGACACCAGAGTCTTTGTCTTTGTAGTCTGCTTTTTACCCATTTTGAACCAGGGCCGTAGCCATGCCCTTCCTCTGGGAATCCCAAGCCTTTACTGTAGAAGGTTTTGCCCTAGGGCAATAGTTTCTATGTTTTCAGGGTAAGAAGGGGGGCATTGGAGAAGGTGAGGTTCACTCTGTCATCCTGGTCTTTGGAGGTCCTGATAGAGGCTTTTTTAAAAAAATTTTCTGGGCTATGAAGTGGTAGCCCCAGGAGTATTTGCTGTATAACACAGGGGCCCCTGTATTTGGTTCTTACCTTGCTCTTTCCAGTCCCAGCCCTTTAGTGATAGGCCTGGTAGTGGCCCTTATGATTGGTGGGATGACTTGCCCTCCAAGTTGATCAGGCCCCTTCCAGGCCTGCCTCTGCAAGCCGTGCCTTCTGGGCCTGCCTTTGCTGGCTGTGCCTTCTGGGCCTGCCTCTGCTCCTTACTGAATTTTTAACCATTTTGAAAGTACAACATAACCACCACCCACCCCATTCAGCCTGTTTTCTTCTCTGCTGCAATAATTTTTCTTCTCTTTGGTCTTCACAGGTTATCTTGATAATGAATTTTCTGTAGATCCTAGAGGCACCATATTAGGTGCTAAACTGTGGAGCTTCTCTCTCCCTGCTATATTCCATCCACTTGAAGAAGAAACTGAAATTTTCAGTTCTCTGTCTTTTTCCTCTCAAATATAACATTTTTTTAATGAGGTGGTATAGGTGTATTAAGAACCAATTAGTAAGATCTACCCAGTTGTAAGTGAACTGAAGAGATATTTCCTTTTTTTCAATTCGATGTTCACATTTTTATATAGTATTTTATTTTCCCATAGTTATATGTAAAATCAATTTCTAACATTCATATTTAAAAGTTTGAATTTCAAATTTTCTCTCTAACACCATCCCCAGCCCTCCCCACCAATGAGAAAGCAAGCAATTCATTATAGGTTATACATATATAGCAATGTACATGTAGGTTATTTTCCTTTTTTATAATCTCTGGGATATAGACCTAGCAGTTTTATTGCTGGAGCATAGTTTTATAGTAATTTGGACATAGTTCCAAATTACTGTCCAAGAAGAGTACGGCCCAGCTCCTGCCCCGGGGTGGCGCGACTGCTGCAACTTCTGTTGCTTCTAGTTCCAGGCCTACAGATCATAGGGGGTCCAGGTTGCCTACCAGAAGGCATTTAGGAATCTCTCTACTGGTGCTGAGGTAGGATTGTCTTGTTTTGCACTGCTTGGATCTGGGTCACAGTCTTGGATGGCAGTCCTGGGGTGAAGAGCACTGGAGGGGCAGAGTTGTTGAGGTTATGGAGAGGCAGTCAGTCATCCTCACATTTCTGAGGCAGGTGCCTTGAAAAAGTTCATACAACAGCTACATATAACCACAGCAATTTGAGACACAGCACTCTCCACTCTGGAAGCAGAGTTATACAATGGCAAAGAAGTCAAAAGTCAAGTAATTGACTGGCAAGTTGAGCAAACAGAGGAAGCACAATCACCCTATGCAATCTTTTTTGCGGGGACAAAGAGGATCAAGACAGAACCAGAAGAAGACAACAAAGTCAAAACTCCTGTATCAAATGCCTCCAAGAAAAATATGAATTTGTCACAGTCCATGAAGGAGCTCAAGAAGGATTCTGAAAATCAAGTAAGAGAAGTAGAGGAAAAATTGGGAAGAGAAATGAGAATGATGAAAGAATATGATGAAAAACAAGTCAACAGCCTGACTGAAGAAAATAACACCTTAAAAAAGACTAGCTCAAATGGCAAAAGAGGTCCAAAAAGTCAATAAAGAGAAAAATACCTTTAAAATGTGGCCACATGGAAAAGGAATTTCAAAAGCTCACTGAAGAAAAAAATTCTTTCAAAATTAGATTGGAGCAAATGGAAGCTAATGACTTTATGAGAAATGAAGACACTATAAAACAAATCCAAATGAATGAAAAAAAGTAGAAGGCCATGTGAAATATATTATAGAAAAAAAAGATACTGATATGGAAAATAGATCCAGTAGAGATCATCTAAAAATTATGGACTACCTGAAAGTCATAATAAAAAAATAGCCTAGATATCATCTTTCAAGAAGTTCTCAAAGAAAATTGCCCTGATATTCTAGAACCAGAGGGCAAAACAGAAATTGAAAGAATTCATCAATCACCTCTTCAAAAAGATCCCCCAAAGAAAACTCCTAGGAATATCATAACCAAATTACAGAGTTTCCAGGTCAAGGGGAAAATATTACAAGCAGTAAGGAAGAAACAATTTGAGCATTGTGGAAACACATTTAGGATAACACAAGATCTAGCAGCTTCTACATTTAGGGACTGAAGGGCTTGGAATATGATATTCCAGAGGTCAAAGGAGCTAGGATTAAAACCAATAATCCCCTACCCATCAAAATTTAGTACAATACTTCAGGGGAAAATATGGAAATTCAAGGAAATAAAGGAATTTCAAGCATTCTTGATGAAAAAAACCGGAACTGAACAGAAAATTTGACTTTCAAATATAAGAAGCTAAAGAATCATGAAAAGGCAAACATGAAGGAGAAATCATAAGGAACTTATTAAAGTTGAACGATTTACATTCCTACATGAAAAGATGATATCTGTAACAAATGAGACTTCTCTCAGTATGAGAATAGTTGAAGGTATTATATATGTATACATATGTGTATATATATGTATACATACATATACATGTATGGATAAGTGGGTGTATGCATTCATGTATTTATGTGTTTGTGTAGGTGTGTATATGTATACATAGACAGAAGGGTACAGGGTAAGTTGAATGTGAAGGGACGATATCAAAAAATAATATTAATAGGTGAGAGAGGAATATATTCGGAGGAGAGGGGGAGAGATAGAATAGGGTAGATTATCTCAAAAAAGGAGGAAGAAGGCTGTTACAATGGAGGGGAAGAGCAGGAAGGTGAAAGAGAAAGAGTCAACCTTACCTTGGATTTGGCTGATGGAAGGAATAACATGCACACTCAATTGGGTATCAACCTACAGGAAAGTAAGGGAGAGGGGGATAAGATGGGGAATGTTAGAAGGGAGGGAAAATTGGGGAGAGGGTAGTTAGAAGCCAACACTTTTGAAAAGGGACAGCGTCAAAGGAGAAAGTAAAATAAATGGGCAGTGGGATAGGATAGAGGAAAATATAGTTAGTATTTTACAATATGACTACTATGGAAATGTTTTGCTTTACTACAAATGTATAACCTATATTTAATTGCTTGTCTTGTCAGTGGGAGTAGGTTAGGAGGGGAAAAGGGAGAGAATCTTGAACTAAAAGTTTTAAAAACATTTGTTAAAAATTGTTAATTTTTTGTTTTGTTTTTTACAAATTTCTCTCCAAAATGGTTGGATCAATTCACAACTCCACCCACAATATGTTAGTGTCCAAATTTTCTCACATCTTCTTCCAACATTTATCATTTTACTTTTCTGTCAGATTAGTCAATCTGAAATGTATGAGGTGGGATCTGAGTTATAATTTGTACTTTTCTAATCAAAAGTGATTCAGAGGATTTAAAAGATAGTTATAGATAGTTTAGATTTCTTCATGTGAAAATTGCCTTTTCATATCCTTTGACCATTTATCAAATGGGGGATGGCTTACATTTTTACAATTTTGACTCAATTATCTATATATTTGAGAAATTAGACCTTCAGCACAGATTTTTTTTCTGTAAAGATTCCTTTCCAGGTTTCTGCTTTGCTTCACATTTTGGTTGCATTGGTTTTATTTGTGCAAGCCCTTTTTAATTTAATATAGTTTAAATTATCCCTTTTATGTTTCATAATACTAACCCCTTTTGATCATAAATTCTTCTCTTCTCCATAGATCCAACAGATAAACCATCTCTTCATCTCCTAATATGCTTTTGGTATCAACCTTTATGCCTAAATCACATACCCATTTGGACCTTATCTTGTAGTACAGTAGGTGGTTTTGGTTTATCATCTGTAGCTAGTTTTTGCAATATTGTTTTTCAATTTCCTCAGGAGTTTTTTTTTTAATAGTGAGTTCTTTTCCCAGAAGTTGGTCTTTGGGTTTATGAAACACTAGTTTACTATGACCATTGACCATTGTGTCTTGTGTATATTATGTATTCCACTATTTCTTATCCTGGACCAAATAGTTTTAATGATGACACTTTGGAATATAATTTTAGATCTGTTATGGCTAGGCCACCTTCCCTTGTACTTTTAAAAGTTAATTCTCTTGAGAGTCTTGACCTTTTGTTCTTTCAGATGATTTTTTAAAATTATTTTTTCTAGTTTTATAAAATAATTTTGGTAGGTTGATTGGTATGGCCCTGAATAACTAAATTAATTCAGGTAGAATTTTCATTTGTATTATATTGACTTGGCCTATCCATGTGCAATTAATATTTTTTTCAATTGTTTAGATATGACTTTATTTGTGTGGTGTTATGTAAATGTGTTTATTAGAGTTCCTGGGTTTGTTTTTGATAAATAGACTCCCAAATATTTTATAATGTCTACAGTTTGGGCAGCTAGGTGGCACAGTGAGTAGAACACCAGCCCTGGCATCAGGAGTACCTGAGTGCAAATGTGGTCTCAGACACTTAACACAAAAAACTAGCCATGTGAACTTGGGCAAGTCACTTAGCCCCAGTTTCCCTACATTTCCCCTCCAAAAATAAAAATAAATAATGTCTACAGTTATTTTAAATGTGATTTCTCTTTCTCTCTCTTGCTGTTGGGCTTTGTTGGTAATATATAGAAGTGCTGATGATTAATATGGATTTATTTTATATTCTGCAACTTTTCTAAAGTTGTTAATTATTTCAAGAGGTTTTTAGTTGATTCTTTGAGTACACCATCATATCATCTGCAAAGAGTGATAGTTTGTTTTCTTATTGCCTATTCTAATTTTTTTCAATTTCTTTTTCTTCTCTTATCCCTATGGTTAACATTTCTTGTAAAATACTGAATAATAGTGGCAATAATGGGCCTTCTTGTTTCACCCTTGGTCTTACTGGGAATATTATTAATTTATCTCCATTATAAAAAATGCATCCTGATAGTTTTAGATAGATACTACTTACCATTTTAAGGAAAACTTCATTTATTCCTGTAATCTCACGTTATTAATAGGAATTGGGACTGTATCTTGTCAAAAGCTTTTTTATGTATTTAATAAGAAAATGGTATGATTTTTGTATTGGTTTTGTTGTTGATATAGTGAATTATGCTCATAGCTTTGCTAATCTTGATCCAGCCCTACATTCCTGGCATAAATTATACCTAGTCATAATGTATAATCCTTGTGATATATTGTTGTAATCTCTTACTAGTATTTACTTAAAATTTTTGCACCATATTCATTAGAGAAATTGGTCAATGGTTTTCTTTTTCTGATTTAGCTCTTCCTGGTTTAGGTATCAGCACCATGCTTGTCTCTCAAAAATTATTTGTTAAGATTATTTCTTCAACTATTTCCCTAAAGAGTTTATATAATATTGGAATTAGTTGTTCTTTAATTGCCTGGTAGGATTCACTTGGGAGCCCTTATGACCCTGGGAAATTTTTTTTAAGGAGCTCATTTATGGCTTTTTCAATTTCTTTTTCTAAGGTAAGTTTATTTAAGTATTCTATTTCCTCTTCTGTTTGGGCAATTTATATTTTTTCAAATATTCAACAATATTGATTAGATTGTCAGATTTACTGGAATATAATTGGGCAAAGTATTCCTAATGATTTCTTTAATTTCCTCTTTCTTGGTTGTGAATTCACCCTTTACATTTTTGATACTGGAAATTTGGTTTTCTTCTTTACTTTTTAATCAAATTAAAAAATGTTTATCTTTCTCAATAGTTTTTCATAAAACCAGATCATACTTTATTAGTTTGAGAGTTTTTTAAACTTTTAACTTTATTGACCTTGCTTTTCATTTTCTTAATTTCTAATTTGGTGATTAATTGGTGGACTTTAATTTATTTTTCTAGTTTTTTTAGTTGCATGCTTAATTGACTAATGAACTCTTTCTCTATTTTGTTGATGAAGAATTTAGAAGAATAAAATTTTCCCTAAATACTACTTTGTCTGTACCCTGCAAATTTTTATATGTTGTGTCATTGTTGTCATTCTCTTTAACAAAATTATTGATTGTTTTTATAATTTGTTCTTTGACCCACTTATGCTTTACGATTTGATCATATAGTTTCCAAATAATTTTTTTATCCATCTTTCTACAGCCTTTCATTGAATGTATTTTTATTGTATTATGATCTGAAAAGTATGTCTTTTGTATTTTTGCCTTTCTACATTTGAGGTCATTATGTCCTAATATAGTCATTTTTTTGTGTAGGTGCCATGTGTTGCTGAGACAATGGTATATTCTTCTTTATTCTCATTCATTTTTTCCCAAAGATCTATCATACTTAACTTTTTCTATTCACCTCCTTAATTTATTTTTTCTTTATTTTGTAGTTAAGCTTTTCTAGGTTTGAGAGGGTGAGGTTGAGGGCAATTAATATAGTTTTTCTATCTATTTCCTCCTGTAACTCACTTAACTTCTTTAAGAATCTTGATGATATACCACTTGGTGCATGTATGCTTGTTTTTCGTTTTGTTATGTTTTGTTTTTTGAGGGGGGGGAAGCAAGGCAATTGGGCTTAAGTGACTTGCCCAAGGTCACACAGCTAGTAAGTATTTCAAGTGTCCGAGACTAGATTTGAACTCAGGTTCTCCTGATTCTAGGGCTATTCACTGTGCCACCTACCTTCTCCGTGAATATCTTTGGTCATCTTTGGGACATTTTATCAAGATGTAGTTTCCTTTCTTACCTTTTAAAATTAGATTGATTTTTGCCTTTTCTTTTTCTGAGATCAGGATTGCTATCCTTCCTTTTGTGAATGTGTGCATGTTTTGTTTCTTTTCATTTTTTTTTTCTTTTTACTTCCTGAAGCCTAATATATTCTACGTCATCCTTTTACCTTTAATCTGTGTGTGTGTGTCTGCTTCAAATGTGTTTCTTGTAAGCAATATAATATAGGATTCTGGTTTTTAATCCAGTCTGCTATCAGCTTTTATTTTATAGGAGAGTTCATTCCATTCATGGTCACAGGTTTGAATACCAATTGTGCATTTCCTTCCATCCTATTATTCCTTGACTTTGTTCTTCTCTCTCCTTTCACTCTCCCTCCTCACCAATGTTTTGCTTCTGACCACTGCCTTCCCCAATCTATGAACCCTCCTCACACCTTTTAATTCCTTTCCCTCTGCTAATTATTTCCTATTTATCCTGTATATAGGCTGCTTTGTATACGTTTTTTTCATGATTTTTCCCCCATTAGAATGTAAGATCTTTGAGAGTAGGACTGTCTTTTGCTTCTTTTTATATCCCCAGAATTTAGTACAGTGCCTGGCACCTAAGAGGCACTTAGTAAATATTGATTGGTTGATGGTTGGGCATGAGCTATGTTTAAAGTAATATTGATATTACAATTATTTTATGGTTTATTTTTTAATATTGACCAATTGAACTCTAAGAATAAGATGTAAAGAATTCATATAAAATATATTACATTAAAATAAGGCATAAAAATTAATATGTGAAATTGAAATACTTTATTACTAGAGATAGAGACTTATAATCAGATATTATGCTTGACCATCCCATAACATAGAACTCCTTTACTGTCTATGTTACAAAAAATAACACAACTATGACCTTCAGTTTGATGGGAGCTGCAGGCCTACATTCAATTTTTTTAAATGAAAATTGTCACATGTCCTGTGTCTTTAAAAAGTATTATATCATGGAATCCTTTTTTTTCTAATTTTCTTATTTGTACTACATGTATCAGTTATTGAAATAAAAACTGAAGAACTGTATTCTTACTATATAAAAAAGAAACAACATAAGCCTAATGAGACACATCAAAAATATACAAGCTATAGCTACATGAACCATAACAACTGTGAAAATCATCCAAGTCCTTTAATCTATAGGATAAAACAGCTGGTGTTATACAGGCAAAACAACTGCATTACTGATTGAACTTTTCACTTTCCATCTCTATATTTTGGCATTTTGTAGGCACAGCTGAAAACTCAGCAGAAAAATTGTGTTGTATAAATTTAGCAAATTGTTTAAGATTTTGCACAGTACAAAATTATACAAATAGTTCTTGTTCCAATATGTTCAGAATCTATTCGTCAAAATGCTGGAAAAATGGAATTATAGCTAAAGGAAATTGAGAAATTAGAAGTTCACAGTATGAAAAATTTGAGAAGTTTTGGAAGGGGTTATCTCACTTACTTAAACAAGGCTATATTTCCATTGATAACTGGTGACTATTAAAACAAAACAACAACCAGTCAGGGCCATTCTCAGAGTATAGTAAAGCCTGTACATTACCCTTCTGCATGCTTTTGAGTAATAGACAAGTTGGGTGAGACACTGTGACAGACTTAGTCAGCTGAACAATGATGTGGTTAGGCAGGAAGTGGAGGGATAAAGAGTTTTCTTCATCAACTAGTGTGAGAAAAGACCTAAGACTGATTTATATAAAAGAAATGGGGGTGCCTTTGACATATCACTTCTTTTGGGCTAAATTAAGCTTCATTGTAACGTGGATCACATGCCTGGGGTAATGTTTTGACACCTCTATTTTGCCCATGTTGCTACTGTATTCTATTGCCACTCTAAAAATCCCAACTTAATACATCCAGACCCCACTAGCTATCTTCTCATAACTCTTTTTGTTTTCCTTTTGTGGATAAACTCTTTGAGGATGTTGACATTTTAGGAGTGGTAGAAGGAGATACTTGGCAAAGGGGGACTAATTAGGATGTTGTTACATTAATCTTGGTAAGAGGTTATTAAGATCTGAAGTAAGGTTGTAGTCATATGGGAATAGAGAAAGTTTTGTGATATAGCTAGATGGTACAGTGGATAGAACTCTAAGCCTGGAGTAAGGAAGACCTAAGTGTAAATTCTGTCTGAGACACTTACTAGATGTGTGGTCCTTGGCAAGTCACTTGACTTCTGCTTGCCTCAATTTCTTCATCTGTAAAATGGGGAAAATAACAGCACCTACTCTCTAAATTTGTTGTGACAATCAAATGAGATAGCAATTGTAAAATGCTTGGCCCAATGCTTGAATTGGTAAGCGTTATATAAATATTAGCTATTTATTATTTTCATTATTATTAGTGAAGGTATGTATCAACAATGCAGTATTCACAATTCCTACAGTAATTAGTAATATGCTGATATGATTATTAATCACAAAATATACCAGGATCTCTACATGGGGAATAAAGCTAGAACATTTATTCAAATACCAGAAAACTGAGTCCCAAAACCTGAAAGTCAAATCATCACAGTAGGTATGAAGTTGGCACACATAGTTAATGAAGTAAACACCCACATTCTCAAGCCTTCAAAACAGAACAAGCCATCTCAGGCAAAGTTCCTCCTGTCCCCATTCATGGCAACTGCTCAGCATCCAGGACGTGTGCTTCCAGTAGCTCTGGCTCACCACAGTTCCCATCCCTGGAAGTCTTCAGCAGCAGTCCTTAGAAATTCTTCCTGGCTGAAAGAAGTAGTTTGCTCTACCACTGCTGCCACTGCTGCTGCTTCCTGCTGCTACCACTGCCACTGCCTCTACTGCTGCTGCTGTCAGTCACTGCATATTCTCTAGCTTGGCTTCTGCTTCCTCTTGCCCCACCCCTTCCTGCTACATAAGCAAATTTAAGGGGAGTAGAAGATCTTTTAATCCTATAACCCTTATGAGGTAGGACTATCATAATTCAGCACCTGATATATGGTATAAGGAGTCTAGGAAAATGCCAAGGTTAAAAACATATTATTCAGCAAATACCTGGATTACTTTGTTAAGTAGTGACATATTATTGCCAAAAAAGATGGGGCTTATAATCTAAATTTATTTTAAATATTATATGGAGAAAAATGGTGATGATCATAATCTATATCACCTCATAAAACAAAGAAAATCAGTGAAGGGGAAAGTAGTTTAAAGGAAGGTTGTCAAGAGACCCTCTTCAACCCAAAGTTACTTCATCAAGTGTAATTAAGAATGAAAAAGAAGGAAAACAAAACTGATGAAAGAGAAAAGATCTGCAAAGTCATTTCTTTTTAACTTGGATTCTAATATCAGAGTCCAAGATATTTGTAAAGTAGAAGTAAGAATTACACTAAAGTATATAAGATGAGAAAACCAACTGGATTATAACAACAGTATACTAAGTAAATCCATATAGTAACTCATATAATTGTGATGTTAAAGGAAAAGTTTTCAAGGTTTCTGAAGTAGCAGAAGATATCAAAAATACTATAAGAAAATCACAAACCTAAACATAAAAATGGATGACCAAAATATTAAAACTGTATTACTGGAATACATGCTTACTTTCATATCTACATAAATTTTATAAGAAAATACATATGCATTTTGAGTGTCTCGTGATACTCTTATAAGAAAAAAAGAAGGCTTTCACTAAAGTGGCATCACAATACCACAAAATGCAATAGAAGATGGAGAGAATATAATATTCCAATGTCCAGTTAAAATGGTGTCATAAAAGGTTTTTGAAATTATGAGATATATAAATAAGCTTATCACTATTTCACATATACATTTCAATGCTCATAAAAAAGGAATCAGATAAAAATGATTGACATTGAATTAGTAAGTACCTAATTACTATCATTAGTAAGCTTTTTTGTTCAACCCAGATCTGCAAAAAAGATAACTGAAAAAGTCAAATCTAGAAGTGGCGTCCTGGCCATGTAAGGCAGCATGAACTCAGGTGAACAAACTGTAAATGCAGAGCTACTCTCTGCTGATTACACATGTAGGGAGCAAAGACTGAGGGTGACCTAGAAGAATCAGAAGATTATACAGCATCAGATTATTGGTGAGTAGGCCATATACCACACTGGTATGCTCTCAATGCCAAGAGAACTTGAATAAGGTTACCAGGAAATAAATGGATTTCCTTGATGAAATAATGGGCAATTGCGGATAAGAGGTGCACAAAATCGGCAGGCACATGAAGATTTTCAATTCATGAGGAGGAATAATAATGTTCATGGGATCATTGATTCAATGGAATATAGGATATTTGAATAAACCCATAGAATTTATAAACAACATGGAAAATAGGTTGTATTTTGTTTACACACTATTCAATAGTTTTTAGGCTACTTTTTGAAAATTTATTTTTCTTCTATTGTAAGTACCATTGATGTTAATTTCAACTTAATTTCATTTATATAAGTTTTTTTTCTAGAATAGAGGAGGAAGGGGGTTTAAAATTAGAGTCATTCATCTCAGTTTCAGCACTGATGAGACAGAAATTGAACCCAAGCATTCTATGGGTATAGTTTATCATATCACAATATCTTTTAGAGGAAAAGCTTCATTTGGCAGAATTTAGTAAAATATAGCAACATGTTTAGTCACAAATTTATGTAAGGGAATAAGGAATATATGCATTAAATCTAATCTGTCATGATTATTAAATATCATTTGACTAGTGGTACTAAAATGAGAGTCTCAAATAAAAATGAAATTTCTTATAATGTTTATAGTATAAATGCAAATCTAATTGAAAACTGCTAATAATTTATGCAACTCATTCCTGGTTAGGTGAGCAATGATGAAATTCCTGAAAGTTGAATCAGTACATGTCAACTTCATCACTGTTTTTCAATCATTCACAAAATACATAGTCTTTTGACCTTATGTACATTATCAATTTAAAGAGTTATATTATGACTGTATTAATGGATTGTCTTCTTAATGACTAATGTGTTATGCCTAAGACAGATGCTTAGTTTATAATTATGTACTTGAGCATCCTGATCATAATTACACTTTAATGTGTATGAGGGGAAAATAAAAAGTGGTGGTTTAAGATAAAATGTTTTGTTAATACATTTGTACTGTATTCTATTAACAGGATAAGATTTTCCAAGACCTTAAATTTTTAAAATATCAATTTGAATGAAAATACATATTATATTACTTAAGAAAAGTATGTTGTAGATCACATGAGATAAACAATTTAGAGCTGGAAGGAACCTTAGAAGTCATTGACTCCTCATCCCATCATTTAGTAAGTATATTCATCAGGGGATCCTGTCCTGTATTGATCGGCTATCACTTGGCCAACTGTATGAAGGCTATAGAGAAGAAGAGGGACTTTAGACAAGAAAAAATAATTAGAAAGCTGTTGCAATAGTCTAGGTGAGATGTGATGTGGTTCTAAACTAAGGTAGTAGCTATGTAAGTGGAGTGGAAAGATAAAAGATATGAGGTAAATACAGAATTGAAATGACTTTGCAACTTACTTGATACTGGTGGGAGAGTGGGAAGGGTAAGTAAGGATAAGAGTTGAGAATGAACCTGTATGATTAGAAGAAAGTAGTACCCTCAACAGAAATAAGGAGATGGAGAAGAGGCATTGTTGTTGTTGTTGTTTTGTGTGTGTGTGTGTGTGTGTGTGATAATGAGATCAATTTTGGACATACTGAGATTGAGATATATATGGGGCATTGTGTTGAAATGGTATCTTATCATGGTTCCCATGACCACACCACCAGTACTATAGTGAGTATGTAAATAGCCAGTGTACAGTAACAATAAATAGGAAACAGGAACTAAGAGCATGAAGAGAAACATAGAAGTCACTTGTCAAAACTGGCCCTAAATTAATTGTGGCCATGACATAAAGAACAAGATGAAAGGAGGGTTCCAAGTGAAATGATATTGTTTTCTTAATAAAAGAGGTTAGGTCTTCCTTATCAAAAACTGTTTATCTTCCTAACTGATAGATGCTTTGTGAAATCTCCTAAGTATCTTTTCTTATAATTGGCAAGAGCTTTGCAGTAATTTTCAAGCATTCTTTAAAAAATATTTTTGTTGACAGTTTAATAACCATCAATAAATATTGATGGTTATTAAAATAATTATATAATGTTATAAAATAAAATAACTGGACTTGATCTTTGAAAGAAATAATGAACGTGTGTTACATTGTTTAAATTCAACAAGGAAGGAACAAATGTGTTCAATGTGTCTCTTTTTATACTTTTCATTTTCTCCTGTGCATTTTGTTTTATTTTATTTTTAAAGCAATTGGGGTTAAGTAACTTGCTCAAGGTTACACGGCCAGTTATTTCTGGGTGTGGTGCTGAGTATCTGAGCCTGGGATTCGATCTCCATGTCATCCCAACACTGACGCTGTTGCTCTTAACTCGATGAGCCACGTGGCCACCCCTAAGCAATTGGGGTTAAGTAACTTGCTCAAGGTTACACGGCCAGGTGTTTCTGGGTGGGTGCTAAGTATCTGAGTCCAGATTCGATCCCAGGTCATCCCGACTCTGAGGCCATTTCCCTTCCTCGTTGTGCTACCTGGCTGCCCCACTCCTGTGCATTTTTTTTAAAGCAGTTGGGGTTAAGTAACTTGCTCAAGGTTACCTCCTGTGCATTTTAAAAGAATATCTTTTCAATGCTATTTTTTTGCACACCTATGATTACCCATTATCATCCCCCCAAAAAAAACCCCACTTAAAATGGATACATGATTTCAATGAAAAAGATCAGATTATAAAAATAAGTAGTAGAGAAAGGAAGGAGTTCCTTCTCACATCTATGGTTAGGGAAGAATTCTTATGTAAATAAAGCTTAAAGTTGAATATAAAACTAAAATGGGAAATTTCAATTATGTGAATTTGAAAAATCCTTGCAAAAGCAAAATTAAATGGAGGTAGAATTGGAAGGGAAACAATTTCTTTGATGAATGTGCTGCAATCTCATTTGGAAAAAAAGCTATTCTATATCATTTGTGGGTTAGGCATTTTGTCAATAAAAGAGTAACACTTAAAATAACTCATGACCTAATTGTATTGTAGACCAAGTGCTCTCCAACTCTTTTTGATCATGTACCTTTATTAGTGAAAAATGTCTGAGCATGCCAATATATGTATATTTACTTATTTATACATGATAAATAACTACTGCTGCAGTGACAATTCTGTACCTTATAAAACACAAAATGGACATCTGAGGATTAGATAAGAAATTATATTGACAATATCTTGTGTATTTTACAAATTGATGGAATAAATCCATTGTGATATCACTAAATATTAACAATTAAAATGACAACTAAAATAATATTATTAATTAATATTCTTTTTTTAGTGAGAACTATGAGGCAGATTCCTATAAATCTTTTGTTTAATTCTTTGGAATAGAGAAATTCAGATATCTGATACTAAGTTCAGTTTGATTTGCTATTTTTTTAAAGGTTGCCATAATTGAAAAAGATATCTCACAAAAAGGTTGATAAAACAAACAAAAAAACGTTTCTGGGTACATTTACTAAACCATGACATTCTTTTTATAATTTTCACCTACCAATAAAAAAAATAAAGAGGGTTTTTTTTCTTTATCAAATGCTTAATTAACTTCTAGTTTGCATCATTCATTTCCACAAGATTTTGAATTAAAAATTTTCTTCTAAATTTCCCCCCATCCACAACCAAAATATAGTGATCCCACTGGATATCCCCTCCTCCAATCTGTTCTCTCCCATATCTTCCCCCGTCCCCGCTCCAATTTTCCAGTAGGGCAAGGTGGATCTCTATGCCCCAGTGCCTGTATATACTATTTCCCAGTTACATGTAACATAATATTCATAATAGTATATATTTTTAACATTTGATTTTAAATCTTTGAATTCCAGATTCAATCCCTTCCTCCCTTGTCGCCCACCCTTACTAGGAAAATAAGCAATTCAATATAGGTTGTACATGTGTATCTATGTAAAACATTTCCATAGTGGATATATTGTAAAAGACAAACTATATTTCCCTTCATGCTATCCCACCTACCACTTGTATTCCCTACTTTGATCCTGTCCCTTTTCAAAAGTGGGTGCTTTCAACTTCCCTCATCCCTAGCCTTCCCTCCTTTCCATCATCCCCCCTCTCATCCCCTTACCCCCTATTCTCCTGGAGGGTGAGATACCCTATTTAGTGTGTATGCCATTCCATCCCTAAGCCCATTTCAATGAGAATAAGGTTGACCCATTCCCCTTTGCCTTCCTGTTCTTCCCTTCCATTGTAACAATTTTCCCTTGCCTCTTCTATATGCGATAATTTACCCCATTCTGTCTCTCCCCCTCTCCTCTCATTATATTCCTCTATTACCTCTTAATTTCACCTTTTAAGTACGTATACATATACTTATATGCATACACACATATACACATTTCTATTCCCTTCAACTGTTCTCATACTGAGAAAAGTTTCATCATTTACAGTTACCATTTTTCCATGTAGGAATGTAAGTAGTTCATCTTTCATAAGTTCCTTATGATTTCTTTTCCCTGTTTACCTTCTCATGCTTCTCTTGCTTCTTGTATCTGAATGTCAAATTTTCTATTCAACTCTGGTTTTTTCATCAAGAATGCTTGAAAGTCCTCTATTCCATTGAATGACCATATTTTTTCCTGAAACGTGATACCCAGTTTTGCTGGGTAGGTGATCCTTTGTTTTAATCCCAGCTCCTTTGACCTCTGGAATATCACATTCCAAGCCCTTCAATCCCTCAGTATAGAAGCTCTCAGATCCTGAATTATCCTGATTGTGTTTACACAATATGCAAATTTTTTTCTCCCTGGAGGCTTGTAATATTTTCTCCTTGATCTGGGAATTCCAGAACCTGGCTATAGTATTCCTAGGAATTTTCTTTTAGGGAACTTTTTCAAGAGGTGCTATGAGGATTATTTTAACCTCTATTTTGCCCTCTGGTTCTAAAACACCAGGGCAATTTTCCTTGATAATTTCTTGGAGGATTATTTCTAGGTTCTTTTTTTGATCATGGCTTTCAGGTAGTTCAATAATTTTTAAATTATCTCTCCTGGATCTATTTTCCTGGTCAGTGGTTTTTCCAATGAGATATTTCATATTGCCTTCTATTTTTTTCATTTATTTTGATATGTTTAATATTACCTTGATTTCTCATAAAGTCACCAGCTTCCATTTGCTCCATTCTAATTCTGAAGGAATTATTCTCTTCAGTAAGCCTTAGAAATTCTTTTTCCATCCAGCAAATTTGCCTTTTTAAGGCTTTCTTCTACCCATAGCCTTTTTAAGCCTCTTTGGCCATTTGAGTTAGTCTATTTTTTAAAGTGTTATTTTCTTCAGTAAGTTGTTGAATCTCATTTCATAATTTTCTTGCATCATTCTCATTTCTTTTCCCAATTTCTCCTCCACTTCTCTTATTTGATTTTCAAAATTCTTCCTAAGTTCCTCAGTGGCCTGTAACCAGATCGTATTTTTCTTGGAAGCTTTTGGTGCAGAAGTTCTGACTTTCCTGTCTTCCTTCTCTTCCATCCTTTAAGCCTTTATGTCCCCTCAATAGGAGTGCAAAGTTGGATTGCTTTGCTTCCTTTGCTTGCTCATGTTGCCACTCAATTACTTGACTTTTGAGGTTTTTGCCACAGTAGGACTCTGCTACCAGACAGGGCAGTTTTATTCCAATTACTGGGGTTTTCACAGCTGCAGGAGCTATTAGTTGGGTGCCCTCTTTGAGCCTCCACATTCTCTGGCAAGCTGGTCATGCATCTCAGGACCTTCACCATAGACCATAATCCTGATCCAATCAGGTTAAAGCAAGAGCAATTACCCTCTGAATGTTCACTTAGCCTCCCTATGATTTGCAATCCAGGAGCTCTGAAGCAGCCTTGTGGAGGCACCTGCAGGGCCACCACATCTCCACCACTTCTAGCTTCATGGGCAGGGACTAGAATGAACTCCTTCTCCCCCCCCCCAGTTGCAATAGTGTTTTACACTGATCTCTCACTTTTTCTTTGGCATTTATGGGTTGATATTTCTGGAAACTGCCACTACTGCTGGTGATCCATTCTCCTAATGTTTGCTGCAGCTGCTTCATGGCCACCCTGCAGCTAAAACCAAGGGCTCATGTGAGGCTGGACTCAGCTCCTAGCATGCTGCAATTAACCCTTCCTGCTAGCCTTCCAGGCTGCCTTCAGTGGTATATTTGTTTCTCTCTGTCAGTTTGTGTGTTTTGTAGTTCTAAAATTTTTTTAGTCATATTTTATAGGTATTTGAGGTGGTTATGGGGGGAGCACACAGAGTTTTCCTGCTTCTATGCTGCCCTCTTGGCTTTGCTCCCCTTTAATTTACAATATTTGAATTTATGATGTGTTTGTTTCTTTTTTCTATTCTCTATTTGTGTTCTGGCCTTTGAGTCTAAAGTAAATTTTTGGAAAAAAAAAAGAAAATTCTGTTTCTAAGATTTAAAATAGTAAAGATATTATGATTTTTATAGGTAACACATATTTTCAGTTTCTAGGAGACAAGAGAGTATCTGGAGTGAGAAGGAGGTTAACAATGAAAAATTGTACAAAAGAGCTCAATTTGGTCATTAAGTGATCTCTGGTGACTTTGAAGAAATCAGTTTCAGT
Organism: Petaurus breviceps papuanus; assembly: GCF_028583685.1. NCBI lineage: Eukaryota > Metazoa > Chordata > Mammalia > Diprotodontia > Petauridae > Petaurus > Petaurus breviceps. Next base: position 11,082,970 of record NW_027185698.1, read on the forward strand.
TCAGTGTGGAGTCAAGGATAATGAGGAGCTTAAATAACTGCATGACTGGAAGAATTGTGATGACCTGGGCAGAGATAGGGGAGGTTAAAGAGAAATTGTTTTGGGAAAATACAATGTAATGAAATATCTGGTATAGATTGGAATCCATCTAGGTGTTCTCATACTTTGCTTCTCATTCTATTCAATAGAAAATGAAAAAGGGGGTAGTACCTCTTACTAACCAGACATTGTCTGTTCCAGAATATATAGCCTGCCTTGCTGAAGAGTACCTGCTGCATTCTTGATGATCTTTGGAGCAAAAGTAAGTTTGTTGTTTGTAAGAATTTTCCCAAGGAAATATAAAAGTCTACTGAGGGTTATAGAGTTGTAGTGTGCCCTTTGGGTTTTATACCCACAGAGAAGTGGATACCAAATGAGAGCATTTATAACCATATAAAGGCATGGCAAAAGGGTTGGTATGTGTGTGCAGAGGTTTTGAGTGGTTGTGTTGTTGAGAAGGGTTATCATGGTTACATTGGAAGCAAGTATCAAGATTGGTTATCAAAGGGTGGTTGGAATAGGAACTATCTTTCTTCCTTCTGATTTTTTCAACTCTTGAGTGTCTTATTATGCCATACAGAGTTATGCAGTTTTCACTTTGAAGACTACTGTGAAGATGACACCTAGGTTTCCATGAATGGTTTAAAGGACTCAGTTATAGTTATAATCCTTGGGTTGCAGTGATATGGTGACAAAATTATCACTTATATACCTTTCTTATATACTAGCACTTCATTTGCAAATTAGACCTCAAAAGTTTTTTGAACCCCCCCCATATAATTTAGAAAGTTATATTAACAGGACATATTATATTCCACAAAAACTAGACATGCTAAACTAATTCTTTATCACTTCTTTCCTTGTTTGTTATCAGTTTGATACTACTGGCCTTGGTATCAATATCATGCATGTCTTTTCAGAATATAGTTTCAATAGAACAAAAGTGAAAAGGCATCCATGTAAGGGAGTGTTTCAGTGAGAGGAATTATTGTTTTTTAATCTTGAGTGGAATCCAGAGTTAATCACACCTAACTCCCTTATTTTATAGGCAAGGAAACTAATGGACACAGTTGTTAAATAAATTATTCAGTGTCACTTAGGTAGCAAATTTCTGTGACATGATTTGTACTCAGACCTTCCTGACTCAGTCCAGTAGAATATTTACAATACAAGCTTGCCTCTTATCAGATATTCTCTTATGTCTCCAGAAGTATTAGTTGGATCTAAGATCCAAAAAACATGTTATTGGGCAAAAGACAAAGGGAGGTAGAAGACAGATTGGGATGAATCACTAAAGAAAAGAAGGACCTGTCACTGTAAACACAAAAATACAAAAAACATCCAGGCACGTCTTGATCATCCACACATATATTTTTAAAATATGAACTTCCAAAAATATGCAAATTAGAATATTCTCCTGTGCATTACTATGGAATTGTTTACTTTGTAAAATGATTTACTTCAGGACTCCATAAACTATATCTACTGATATATTTCAAATAAAATTTTATTTATGAAAATTTAATTTATACATAGCTCTTAATGAATATATCCATTATATGAAGTAAGATATATTTGGATTATAGAGTTTCAACATATGTAGTACAAATTGATAAATACATATTTCTATTCAATAGTTCCTGCTTTTTTGGGGGGGGGTCTTCAGATTGTTTGAAGGATGATTCATCTGATTATGTGGAAGGCTTTGCTGAATATAGTGTAACAACAGTGACTATAGATTGTATATAATGTTTTATTTTCTGCAAAGCATTTTAGAAAGAATAATGTAGATATCTTTATGCTGTTATCCATTTTGGATATCTACATTATCCACATTTACAATATGTGCACATTATCCATTTAATTCTTTTACATTAGAAACATGTAGAGGATAGAGGTTGTGTTCTTTTTTTTTCTTTTTCTTCATATATCCAGTGCTTAGTACAATACCTGGAATATATTAAGTGCTTAACAATTGCTTATTAACTGATTGGTTTAATGGAAGAAAAGATTTGGGTGAGGATAATTACTTTATCCCTACTTTTACTCTTGGCAACTTTATCAGTTCCCACAGGCTTAACAATGAATTCTACACAGATGTCTCACAGATCAATATATCCAGCTCCAAACTCTCCCCTGAGGTTCAGTTTCATGTCAGCAATTACCAATTGGACATCGCAAACTGGCTATCCTAAAGAAATCTTAAACTAAACTTGTACAAACCTGAATTATCTTTATTCATAGACTTGTGTCTCTTCCAAACATCCATATTTCTGTTGAAGACATTTATATCTTTCTAATGTCTCAACTTCTCACTTTTACTTATACTACATATTCAATCAATTGTCCAATCTTGCCATTTTTATCAATGGAATCTATAATTTATGGTTCCTCCTCTTCATTCACACAACTATCCTCTTAGTTCAGGCTTGATTTACTTCACCCTTAGGTTACTGTGCAAACTCCTAATTAGTCTTCCAAATCTAGTCCATCTCAAATGCTAGTACCAGAAAAGTTTTTCATTAAACACAGATGCAACCATACTTGACTCAATTCCAATATTTTTTTTCCTCTTACTTCTCAAACAATTATAAACTGCTCTGTTTAGGTTTTCAAGTCTTGGCCCTAACTGATCTTTTAAACCTTAGTGGACATTAATCCTTCTGTCAGAGTGTATGATCCAATCAAAAGATCTTCTCTCTCTTATTTAAACAGAGCAATCCACTTCCTTTTCTATGTCTTTAAGTTGATTATTTCACATGCCTGAAATTCATGCCCATCTTTTCTCTGTTTCTTTTAAACACTCAGTTTAAACACTATTCCCCACACAGAGGCTTTCACAATTCCATAATGTGCTAAAACCATCCTCTCAAAAACTACCTGGAATTTAAATACTTTGTATATTTTTATAATATATACATATATATGTACATATACATATATCACTGTAACTAAATAATTGCTCTATTATTATTATTCTATTAGTATTTTCTAATTGGCTAAATGATAGGTACATATATATCAGCATATATCCATATATACTTATATAAATCATATATACTGTACTTACAGAGTATACATTCTACATATATGTAATATATATATATATATATTTGTCATCTTCCCCATTAGCATGTAAGCTCTTTGTCAATAATCATTAGTTCATTCACTTTCCTTTTATTTCCCATAAACTGGAACAAAACCTTATAGGCTTAATGAATGCTTTTTGATTGATCAACTGATTGATTTCAGGGATGGCCTCTTGGTTTCCATTGAAGGTAGAGAGAAATGTAAAGGTAAGAGCACAAAAAGAACCAGATGGGAGAACTTATTTAAGCAAAAGAAAGAGCTATCAAGGACTATGGAAGTATATCTATAAACAGAGATTTTAAAAAAATACTGATGGTGAGAATTTAATCATTCACGACAAAGTGATTTTAAAAGCAAATGGTTTTTGAAATGGAAAGTCATCATTATCATCATCACTATAATTTATAAATGACTTTAATATTTGCAAAACTATTTACAAGTTGTATAGCACCTTATTATTATTCTCAGAACTGCCCTTGGGGATATTATCCCAATTTCATAGATGAAGGATTTAAAGCAAGCAGAGATTAATTTCTCAGGATCATAGAGCTAGTGTTTCATGCTGGATTTAATCTTAAGTCTTTCTGTCTCTATATCCTGTACTCTATCTACCATGCCATCTAAATGAAGGGATGCCATCCAAGCAAATAACAGAAAGGCTGAAATGTCTCAATAGATTTAAAAGTCAGATGGTTTTAAACTCTAAAAATACACTTCAGGTGATTGACATATTATCTGACTTCTCACTGAAAGTATTAAAGAAACTTTTTAAAAGAAGAGATTAGAAGCAAGAGCTTTCATTTACATAAAACTTTAAAATTGACAAAGTGCTCCCCCCCAAAAAAATAATCCTATGAGGCATATATTGCAAATGTTATAACAATTTTCCCAATAAGTAAACTGGGACACAGCAGGGTTATTATTGCCCATGGTCACTCAGTAACAGAATGAGGATACAAACTACAGACTTCTCACTACATATCCAACACCTATTCAATTAAAATGTGCCCTGTGTATTGAGCTGAGCTGTCCAAGAGTTTAAGAATTCCCTGTAACTTCAGCCACTATGTAAAATTCATGTAGGCATATTGGACTAAACATGATATGTTTGGTAGAAATAGTAAAAATACTATTAAATTTTTCTCTTTTAATCATTTACTATGTACTATTTCTTTACCTCTACTTCCTCCTCTCTCTCAATCTCTTTATGCTGTTCTTCAATAGATTTGTCATGGACTATATTTGTGTCTGATTATTAGGAAGAAGAAGGCAGTCTGCCAGTAGCATTTATAATTACATTAATACAGCAAAGCAGAACTGATCAGTCATAATTGCAAAATATTAGATATCATTCTTCCCTCTGACTAACAAAAATTGCCTGCCAATGATGGATGAATGGGTAATGTGGTATAATGTGTTACTATGCTGTACCTACAATAAAAGGTGAGGGTTTACAAACCAGAAATGTTAACCTAATATACTTTACAATGTCTTGTATACAATCCAAGGTTATAAACAAAAATCCTTCTTATTGCTTGTGATTTTGTATTGCTGATGCTATGTTCCTGTAGGATTTTAATACATATATTATTTGAAGTAAAGAAAAATAATGTTTGACCTGTTACTGTTCAGTGAACTTAAACCTGCCAACTTGTATTTCCCTTGAGTAATTTCAATGTTGGTGGTATCCTGAATTTATTCAGGACATTGGGGTATTATGTTACATAAAGATCTTTCTCTGTCTGCTTCTCTTTATTCATAATTTCAATCTAGATTTTAGCTCATTTAAAAGAATGTTGAAGAATGGGCAGAGTTTAATACTGCTACTAAGGCTGACAAATATTTTGCATTCTAAAAGATAATTTCAGCTGCAGAGGACATGGGTAAATCAATATTGTTTGTACATCCATTATGTTTTTTTCTGCCCATCTACAACAATTATGAGATGTGTTGGCTGGTTTTCAGATTGGCTATGATTATACTTATTTTCTTTTACAAATACTGTCTTGTTTTTTCCAATTATATGTAAAGATAACTTAAACCATTAATTTTAATAAGATTCTGAATTTCACTTTTTTCCCTCTCTCCCTTCCTTCCCCTCTTCCCAAGATGACAAGTAAACTGATATAGGTTATACATGTACAATCATATTAAACATATTTTCAGATTTGTCATTTTGTGAAAGAAGAAACAGAATAAAATGGTACCAAATCGTAAAACAAAGAAAAAGGAAAACACTACGCTTCAGTTTGCATACACTCCATAGTTCTTTCTCTGGATATGGTTAGTGTCTTCCACCATGAGTCTTCTGGAATACTCTTAGATCATTGTACTGTTAAGAAGAACTATGTCAATCATAGTTGAATATTGCACAGTGTTACTATTACTGTGTATGATGTTCTCCTGGTTTTGCTCACTTCATTCAACATTAATTCATGTAAGTCTTTCCAGGTTTTTTGTTTTTTTTTTTGAAATTGTCTCGCTTATCATTTCTTAGAGCAAAATAGTATTCCATTACATTTATATACCCAAACTTGTTCAGACATTCCCCAAACTTATGGGCATTCCCTCAATTTCTTTGCCCCTACAAATATTTGTTTATATATTTAATATGTATCTGCTAAAAATTTATTTGTATGTGTAGGTCCTTTTCCCTTGCTCATGATATCTGGGAAATAGACCTAGGAGGGGTATTGCTGAATCAAAGGTTATGCACAGTTTGGTTGACCTTTGGGCATAGTTCTAAATTGCTCTCCAGAATGATTGGATCAGTTCACAACTCCACTAACAACATATTAGTGTCCCAATTTTCCCATACCTCCAATGTTTATCAGATTCGTTTTCTGTCATATTTACAAATCTGATAGGTGAGAGATGGTATCTCAGAGTTGTTTTAATTTACATTTCTCTAATCAACAAAGATTTAGATAATTTTTCATATAACTTTAGTATAGTTAGCTTTAATTTCTTTATCTGAAAAGTGCCCATTCATATCCTCTGACCTTTTATCAACTGGGAAACACCTTTTAATATTATAAATTTGACTCAATAATCTATAAGTTTACCAGAAATACTTGCTATAAAGATTGTTTCCCAGTTTTATGAATTCCTTCTAATCTTGGTTCCATTGGTTTCTTTTGTGCAAAATATTTTCAATTTAATGTAACCAAAATTATCCATTTTGCATTTTATCCTGTTCTCTATTTTTTATTTGGTCATAAACTTTTGTCTTCTCCATAGATGTGACAGGTAAAGTATTCTTTTTTAAATTTTATTTATTTATTTTTAAAGCAATCAGGGTTAAGTAACTTGCTCAAGGTTACACAGCCAGTTATTTCTGGGTGTAGTGCTAAGTATCTGAGCCCAGATTTGATCCCCAGGTCATCCCGACACTGGGGCCGGTGCTCTTACTCGCTGAGCCACCTGGCCACCCCTTAAAGTATTATTTACTCTCCTAATTTGCTTATGGTTTCACCTTTTCTGTCCAAATCATGGGTCCATTTTGACCTTATCTTGGTATTCAAAGTGAGATGTTGATGTATATCTAGTTTCTGTGACAAGACTTTCCAGTTTTCCCAGCAGTTTTCGTCAAGTAGTGATTTATTATCCCAGAAGAGTCTTTGGGTTTATCAACCAGGAGATTACTATAGTCATTTACTGTTGTGTTTTGTGTACATAATCTATTCCACCAGTCCAGTACCAGATCTTACTTACAAATAGTTTTGATGATTGACACTTTATGACATAGTTTTAGATCTGGTATGGCTAGACCATCTTCTTTTGTATTTTTTTTCCTTTAATACCATTGATTGAAGAACTTTTTGTTCTTCAAGATGAATTTTGTTGCACTTTTTTCTAGTTGTATTAAATACTTTTTTGGTAGTTTGATTGGTATAGCATAGAATAAGTAAATTAATCTAGTAGAATTGTCTTTTTTTTAAATTATATTAGCTCATACTACCAAGGAGTGAATGATATTATTTCAATTGTTTAAATCCCACTTTGTGTGAAAAGTGAACTGTGTTCATACCCCTCCTGGGCTTCACTTGGTATGTAGACTCAGAATATTTTATCTTGTCTATATTTATTTTAAATGGAACCTCTTTTTCTATATCTTCTTTCTGGGGGTTGTTGGTTACATAAAGAAACAATGATGATTTATGTGGGTTTATCTTATTAGGACACCTTCTAACTTATCCTCATTACATATAATGCTTGTTGATGTTTTTTTTTAATTTAATTTATTCTTTTTAAAATTATATTAATTTGTTTAGTTTTAGTTGACAAGATTCATTACCACAGTTCCTTGAGTTTCAGATTTTCTCTCCCTCCCCTATGGAGGCATACAATCAAGTATAGTATCTGCAAATACTTTCACATTAGGCATTAGTCGGTTTATAAAGAAGGACTGTAACAGATGGAATGAAGAATGGGAAAGAGTGAACAAAATCAAACAAGAAAACAAAAAAGAGCAGGTAGTTTGCTTCAATCTGGGTTCAATCTCAGTTCTTTCTCTGGATGTAAACATCTCTCTCCATCATCAGTCTTTTGTGTTTGACTTATGACTCTGGATTGCTGAGAAGAGTCCAGTTTATCAAAGTCAGTTGTCACACATATGTTGTTTCTGTAATTGTATACAAATTCCTCCTGGTTCTACTCTTCTCACTCAGCATCAGTTTGTATAAGCCTTTCCAGGTAAATATGAAGTCCATCTGCTCCTCATTTCACAATAGTATTCCATTACATGCATATACCACAACTTGTTCAGCCATTCCCCAATTGATGGGCACCCCTTAATTTTCAATTATTTGCAACCACAAAAAGAGCTGCTATAAATATTTTTGTACATATGGGTCTTTTCTCCACTTCTATGATCTCTTTGGAATACAACCCTAGAAGTGGTATTGCTGGCTCAAAGGGTATGAAATTATTTATAGCCTTTGGGCATAATTCCACATTGCTTTCCAGAATGGTTGGATCAGTTCACAACACCACAAGCAATGCATTAGTGTTCAATTTGTCCATATCCTCTCAAGCATTTGTCATTTTCTTGCTTTGTCATCTTAGCCAATCTGATGGGTGAGATATGGTATTGCTGATGGTTTTAGATAGATACTGCTAATTATTTTAATGAAAGGTCCATTTATTCTTGTGATCTCTAGTATTTTTAGTAGGAATGGCTGCTATATATTCTTTTTTTTTTTTTTTTGTTTTTTGGAAGGGGGGGGAGGGAGGGCAATTGGGGTTGAGTGACTTGCCCAAGGTCACATTTGATGTTTCAAGTGTCTGAGGCCGGATCTGAAGCTGGGTCCTCCTGACTCCAGTGCTGGTTCTCTACTCACTGCACCTAGCTGCCCCTGCTATATATTCTTGAAAGTTTTTTCTGCATCTATTAGACAATCATATGATTTTTGTTGATTTTGTTATTGTAAGGGCAATTATGCAAACAGTTTTCCTAATACTGAATCACCCCTGCATTCCTGGTATAAATCCCAGCTGGTCATAGTGTATTGTTCTGGTGATAAATTGCTGTAATATCTTTGATAATATTTTATTTAATAAATTTTTACCAATATTCACTAGGGGGACTGGTCAATAACATTCTGACTCTGTTAGTCTCTTTCTGGTTTAGATATCTGTATCCTATTTGTGCCAAAAAAGGAATTTTGTAGGCCTACTTTTTATCTATTTTTCCAAATGGCTTATATATTATTAGAATTAGTTGGAATTCACTTGTAAATTCATCTGGCCCCAGAGATTTTTTCTTAGGGATTTCACTGACAGTTTACTCAATTTCTTTTTGAAAGGTATGTTTATATAAATATTCCATTTCCTCTTCTTTTAACATGGGAAATTTATATTTTTAAAATATTCAGTCATTTCCCTTAGATTATTATTCTTATTGGCATACAGTTGGTCCAACTAGCTCCAAAATATTGTTTTAATTTCCTCTTCTTTGGTGATGAATTCACCCTTTTAATTTTTGATGCTGGCAATCTGACTTTCTTCTTTGTTTATTTTTAATGAAATTAACTAAATTTTTAATTATTTTATTTTTCATAAATTCAGCTCTTCATTTTACCTGTTCAATAATTTACGTAATTTTAATTTAATTAATTTCTCCTTTGAGATTCAGAATTTGTAGTTTGGTGTTTTATTGGAGATTTTTAATTTGTTCTTTTTCTAGCTTTTTAAATTGCATACCCATATGATCTCCTCATATATGCAATTAGAGATATAAGTTCTCCCCTAGGTATTGCTTTGGCTGCATCCAATGGATTTTGGTATGTTGCTTCATTATTATGTTTCTCTGTGATGCAATTATCAACTGTTCCTATAATTTCTTGTTTGATCCACTTATTCTTTAGGATTAGATTCTTTGGTTTCTAACAAATTTTTAATCTACCTTTCCATGGCCCTTTATTACATGTAATTTTCATTGCTTCATGATCTGAAAATGATGTATTTAATAGTTCTCTCTTTTAGCATTTGATTGTGAGGTATTTGTGCCCTAACACATGGTGAACTTTTGTGTAGGTGCCATGTGCCACCGAGAAAAAGGTATATCTTTTTCTATTTCTATTCAATTTTCTCCAGAATTTTAGCTTATCTAAGTTTTATAAAATTCTATTAACCTCTTTAACTTCTTTGTTTATTTTGTGGTTAGATTTGTCTAGTTCTGAGAGGTAGAGGTTGAGGTTCCCTCAACTGGTATAGTTTTGCTGTCTATTTTTTGCCCCTGTAACCCATTTAATTTCTTCTATGAGAATTTGAATACTTTACCACTTGGTGCATATATAATGTAAGTAAATAGTGACATTACTTTATTGTCTCTAGTACCTTTTAGGAATATGCAGTTTTCTTCCATGTGTCTTTTAATTTAATATATTTTTTGTTTTGCTTTGGTTGAGAACAGAATTGCTACTACCCCTTTTTTTTCTACTTCAGCTTAAACATAATATGTTCTGTTCCATCCTTTTACCTTTACTCCATGTGTATTTCTCTACTGCAAATGTGTTTCTTGTAAACAACAAATTGAAGGGTTCTGGTTTTTAATCCACTCTTCTATATTCTTCCATTTTATGGGAGAGTTCATGCCATTCATATTCACAGTTATGCCTACTAACCATGCATTTCATGCCTTGCTATTTTACCATTTATACTTTTTTTCTCTATCTTCTTTCACCCTGTCACTCATCACCATTATTTTGCTTTTGATCATCACCTCCCTCAATCTCTCTTCCCTTCTATTCACCCTTTTCTTTCCCCCTTCCCCTTCTACTTTCCTAAAGAGTAAGATAGATTTCTTTACCAACTGAATGTGTATGCTATACCCTTTTTGAACCAAATCCAATGAGAGTATGTTTCAAATAATACCTACCCTTCCCTTCTTTTCCCCTACTTTAATATGTTTTTCATGAATCTTCATGTGATCTAATTTACCCACCCTGCCTCTATCTTTCATCTTCTCCACGTATAATCCTTTTTTTACACCTTATTTAATTTATTTTATCACCACATAAAAATCAATTTATTTCCACACCTTCTAGATATGTATGCACCTTCTAACTAAACTAATAGATATATAGTGCTTAGGAGTTACATGTATCATCTTGCCATGTAGGGATCTAAACTGTTTAGCCTTATTGAATGCCATGTGTTTTTTTCTTTCGTGTTTACCTTTTAATGCTTCCCTTGAAGTTTTGTATCAGAAGATTAAATTTCCTCTTCATTTCTTGTCTTTTCATGAAGAAAATTTGGAGGTTCTCTATTTCACTGAATGTTCATCCTTTACTCTGAAAGATAATGCTCAATTTTGCTATGTAATTGATTCTGAGTTGGAAACTAATCTCCTTTGCCTTCTGGAATATCATACTCCAACTCTCCTAAACCCTTAACATTGAAGCTGCTAACTTTGGTGTAATCTTGATATGAATCCACAATATTTGAATTGTTTCTTTCTGAATGCTTGCAGTATTTTCTCCTTTATTTTATAATTCTGGAATTTGGATTCAGTATTACTGGAGTTTTTATTTTGGGATCTCTTTCAGGAGGTAATGAGCATGTTCTTTCAATGACTATTTTACCCTCTGGTTCAAGGATATCAGGGCAGTTTTCCTTGACATTTTGTTTTTTGAAAGATGCTGTCATATGATTATAGATATCTCTAATTTTTTTTCTTCTGAAAACTACCTGTTCATATCCTTTGACCATTTATCAACTGGGGAGTGGCTTACATTCTTATATATTTGACTCAATTCTTTGTATATTTTAGAAATGAGGCCTTTATCAGAGACACTGGTTTTAAAAATTCTTTCCCAATTTTACACTTCCCTCTTGATCTTGTTTGCATAGGCTTTACTTGTACAGAAACTTTTTAATTTAATGTAATAAAAATTATCCATTTTGCATTTTATAATGCTCTCTAACTCTTGTTTCATCATACAATCTCTCCCTCTCCATAGATCTGACAGGTAAACTACTCCTTGCTCTCCTAGATTGCTTACAGTATCAGTCATGCTCTAAATCACTATTGATTAGAGAAATGCAAATCAAAACAACTCTGTACCACATATCACCAGCTAGATTGGTTAAGATGACAAAACAGGAAAATGATAAATGCCAGAGAAGATGTGGAAAAATTGGAACACTAATGCATTGTTGATGGAGTTGTGAACTGATCCAACCATTCTGCATAGCAATCTGGAACTATGCCTAAAGGGCTATAGGCCTAAAAGGTTGCTCTTTAACCCAGCAATACCACTTCTACAGTTATATCCCAAAGAGATCATAGAAGTGGGAGGAGGACCCATATGTAAAAAAATATTTATAGTGGCTCTTTTTGTGGTGGAAAAAAAACTGGAAATCAAGGGGATACTCATCAACTGGGGAATGGTTGAACAAGTTGTGGTATGTGAATGTAATAGAATACTACTGTGCTATAAAAATGAGGAGCAGACAGACTTAATAACAACCTGGGGTGACTTATGTAAACAGATGCTGAGCAAGAAGAGCTGAACCAGGAGTAGTCTGTACAGAATCACAGATACAATGTGCTTGTGACAACTAACTTCAATGGACTGGGCTCCTCTCAGCAATACAAGGTTATAAGGCAACTCCCAAAGACTCAAGATTGAAAGAGATATCCACATTCAGAGAAAGAGATGCGGAGTCTGAATACAGATTGAAACAAACTACTTACTATGTTTCTTTTTCTTGTTTTGTTTTGTTTCCTCTTCCCCACTGATCGTTCCTTTGGTTATAATCCTTCTTTATAATCTAATGATTAATGTGAAGATATTTGTAGATCCTATATTTGAGTGCATGCAGCTATGATAGGGAGGGGGGAGGGGAGGAAAGAGAGGAGGAAAAAATATGAAACTCAAGGCACTGTAAACTCAAAATAAATAAACAAATTAATTTAAAAAAGATGCTATCCAGGCTTTCTTTTTTCTAATGACTCTAGGTAGTCCAATAATTCTTAAATTATCTCTTCTAAATCCATTCTTCCAGGCAGGTGTCTTTTCTAATGAGGTATTTTACATTTTCTTCCATTATTTTCATTCTTTTGATTTTGTTAGACTCATTCTTAATGTATCATAAAGTCATTAGTTGTACTTTCCCAATTCTATTTTTTAAGGAAAAATTTTTTCAGTTACTTTGGTACCTTTTTTTCCGTTTGAGCAATTCTACTTTTAAAAGTGTTCTTTTTTTGGGGGTGGCTAGGTGAATCAATGAAGAGCGCACTTGCCCTGGAATCAGCAGGACCCAAATTCAATTCTGGCTTCAGACACTTAAAAATTACTAGCCATGTGACTTTGGCAAGTCATTTAACCCCAATTGTCTTGCATTCCCCCCTCCAAAAATTTTTTTTTTGAAAAGTATTCTTTATTCTATGGGGTTTTTTCCAATTTGGCCAATTTTAATTTTTATGGAATCATTTGCATTAGTCATTTTCTGTGCTCCCTTTTCCTAGCTGTCAACTTTTTTTCATAGTTCACTTGCAGAACTCTCATTTATTTTCCCTATTTTTCTTCTACCTTGATTATTTGTTTTATAAATCTTTTGTGATTTCTTCTAAGAGGACGTTTTGGGCTTGAGACCAATTCATATACCCCTTTGAGGCTTGGGCTTGAGACCAATTCATATAGCCCTTTGAGGCTTTGCATGTTGGCATTTTGACATTATTGTCTTTTTCTGCATTCGTGTTTTGATCTTCCCTATTATCATCATACCTTTCTATGGTCAGGGCCTTACTCTGTTTACTTTTTTAGTCATTTTTTTTAAGGTTGAACTTTGCTCCTGAGGTGCAGGGCCACTATCCAATGCTTCTTGCAATTGAGTGGAATGGCCAACTCATGCTGGTGGTGACCTGGGTTCTCAGGCTGGCAGTTTGACTGCTGTGCTGGAGCTAGAGGCCTCATAGCTGTCCAGCTGTAATAATAATGGAATTTAAAGATCCCCCTGTATTGGCTTGGTTTTGGGGTTGAGTGTTAAAACCCAGAGCTTGTGAATCCCACTTGTGGGATGGACTTGTTGACGTGAAAAGAGAGGACTGAACTTGGAGGAGCTGGTGCCATGGATTTAGAGAGGCACAAGCAGAGGAAGAGGGGCAGAAGAACTTTTAGAAGCAGCATTGTGGAGGCAGAGAGAGGGGATTGCTGAGGGCCAGTTCAAGCTTCCTAGCACTTTTGAGAGCTGCCACTGAAAGCTGTCAAGGACTGAGGAGACATGGCTGTGATGCTTGTATTTTGTCTGTCTGTTTTGATGTTGTTTTGCTAGATTCGTCTGCTGGTGAAGGACAGTGCTGTTGTTGCAGAGGTCCTGGAACATTGCTATTGTTTCAGGGGTCCTGAGAGTGTTCTGCAGACAGATAGTAAATTGCGTCCACTGGTAAAGGAGAGTGCTGTTGTTGCAGAGGTTCTGGAACCTTGCTGTTGGTTCAGAAGCCCTGAAGAAGGATTTTCTTGTTGTATGTTTACAGAAATCTTGGAAGAGGGTATTGCTGATGTTTTCAGGGGTACTAAGACAGTTCTGCAGGCAGAGAATGAATTAATGAGGACACTGGCAATGTATCTTGTGGCCTTGTTAAGTTTTGTCTCCCCAGGAACAGAGATTGCTGAGAACTTGCCTCAGGTCAAGACAAAGAAAAGACCTCTCTTTGTGAATTAAATGCTGTGATGATATCTTAACCTTGTTGTAGCTCAGGGGTAAATGGCTTTTTTCCTCTCTACTACCCCTTTTGAGAAGGTGCTTGGCATTATCTGATGATAACCAATTCAGTTGTGTAATTCAGTTGGGATCCAGGGGTGGGAAACTTTTGATTTTTTTTTTTTTGCACTCTTTGACTGACCAAAAGAATGTACTTTGTTTGTGATTGGAAACTAATCTCCATTTGAGAAGAGGGACTTTGTGATTGACTAAATGAATAGACTTTCCAGGGGTGGAGTAGTACTTGGAAATTGTTGAATTTCACTTGGTGAATTTTGTATTTTGATTTTCTCTGCTCTTAATTTGTCACTAAATAAAATGGAGAGCTGCTATGCTGGTATTCTGAACCTTGGAAGTTGCCTTTGCTTTTCATTACACCAGCTGTACCACTGGTCTGCTGAGGCTTGACCATGGGGTCTTGGTTCTTGATCTGTGCTATAGCTCAGAATCTCCTGCTGGCTTATCTGCAAGCCACCTGTGCTGGGCTGCATTCCTCTTTTCCCAAAAGAGCCAGACTTTTCCTCAAATCCTTACAAGTTATTTGGGGTCAGAAAATTATTTAAAATTATTTCACTCAGTCTTTTTGTGAAATCTGTTGCTCCAGGATTCTTTTAGAGGCTTGATTTGAGATTTTTTCAGAGGGAGACTAGGGAGAATTCAGACCACTTCCTCACTTCTCTCCACCATCTTGGCTCCACCCCTGGCCATCACTACATTTAGAACAAAAACACAGTCTCAAATTAGAAAGTGCTGATTCTCAAACACCGACATACATCTGTAATCAATTTGTCTCTAAGTTTACAAGAACAGTTAGCTGGTAAAGCTAACATTTTCACAAGCTGTATATAACAGGAAATCCCTTGAGTTGAATAGCCTTGTTAATTAACAATAACATTTTCTTTGAAAATTAATGATTCATTTGTATGCATATCTACCATAGGAAAAATTCCATTACTGGAAAATATAGGTATCACTAAGCTATCTATTTAAGTGGAATGAAGGTCAATAGCATGGATAGTCCATAAAGGCAGGAAATCATGAGATCACATAAGGGTCATAAGGTCATAGATTTCAAGCTAGAAGGAACCATTGAGGTCATAAAATCAAGTACCTAATGTTAGAGACAAAGAAATTGATACTAAGGAATATTAAGTGACTTGTCAAAAGTCATGCACATAATACACATTAAATCCCATCATTTCTACCTTGTATTTATATTTCAATAATTATTTAAAAATAATTTATCTTAAAACTGAATAATGAAAGCTCACTGTCATAGTTTAAAAATACATTAAAATGATATTCATCTACTTTCTCCTGGTTTTCTGCTTAATTCCTCTCTGTTTACCATTTCAACTGAAAATTAGACATCACCTCTAAATTTGGAGTAAACTATGAGATTTACAAAATCCCTGTCTTTAAACTTGCTCTCTGACAAATCTTTGATGAAAAAATAAGAGAAAATTAAGAATTTTAATTTGAAAGGGTTTAAATATATATTTCTTTCCCTCTTCTGTAGAAGCATGCAAAGATTAAAGTTAGTGGATTTTGATGGCATTACCCAAGCAAGTTGACTACCGAGTTGGAGTAACATTGTGATAAAGACTATCATAAAATGCAATATAGATATGTATATGGTTAGTAAATGCACATAAATAACATATGATTACAATTTTAAGAATGATAAATAATCAGTCAAACAACTTGTATTTGCTACAATTATATAAATCATTTGAATACTGGAAAAAATTTAAAAAAGGGTTTTGACCTTCACTAACCCAAACAAGGCAAACATAGAACTATGGTATTGAAAACCAACAAACAAAAAGTGTCTCAAGACAAGGACAGATAAATCTTATAGAAGACATAGATTAATATCAACTCACTAGCATGACCTTCCTGTTATTCCCACCAATGCTGATACTTGTCACTTCTCCCAACTCCCATAATCCTTTGCTGACAAATGGTGACTTTGAACCTTCCACTGATTACCACGTGGTGCTGGTATTTTAAGGGGAAAAGTTTTCTAGTATTAACTTCTTGGTATTCTCTGAAGAGGTGTTTCCTCACCTAATCATACCAATGAAATCAAGGGTCCAATTAAAAAGGAGCTGAAAAAAAATACTTACCTGAATGGTAAGTAATGACAGTCTTTAAAAAAAGCAATGAATCATCAATAAAGCATAAGTCATAAAGATTTTTTTTAAAGATAAACATACTACAGCAAACTATATACCAAAACTCTGGAGACAGGAGCTAAAACTCTTAGTGGAAAATTGATAGTTCTGAAATCTGATGTTAACAAAACAGAAAGAATCATCAATTGAGATTTGTTTTCAAAGACAATAAAGCAAATATATCATCAATTCTAAAAAAAAATACATAATAGAAACCTTTCAAAATTAAGGGAGAAAAGGAAAAAATCCAAAAGTTTAAAAATGTAACTAATTAACATAGCTGAAATCTGTTTTAGTCTTTGAAAAGACTAACACTTTTATTCAACAATAATTAACTAAATTATGAAAAAGGGGGCAAAATTAAATTACAATAAAGTAAAAAAAATGTAAATTCACAACAAAGTGGAATTAAAATAATTGTGAGAAACTACTATGGAAAAAGAAATTAAAGGATATCAGTGAGTATCAAGAAAAATAAGGATTATACAAACTACCAAGCCAAAAAGAGAGAATACAACCTCAAAATAAGAAAACAAGTAAGCCATATATTACCTCATTAAAGGACAAAAATTAGAGCAGATCAAATTAACAAATGAATTGAATGAAATATTTAAAGGACAATGTCTATACTACAAAAATAGTAGTATACATACTATATATAAATATACCATAAAAATAGACAATATATCCATAATATGGATAAAACATTCTACAGTAATTTTTTTATTTACAATATGATCCTGATGTCAAAAATTTAAAGATAAAGTTAAAAGTTGATAAACAGAACAATAGAATAATTTTACTAATGATTTTTTACATAAATTTTAAAAATAAATTCAGTCTTTCAAAGATAAAATAAAAATGAATCACTTATAATCATTAAATATGATAATGTTGTATTCATATCAGGGACTAAGGAAGTTTGGTATTGGAATATTATGATGCTAATTAATTAATAAAAACTATTAAAATTATGTAACTTATATGATTATGTAGTGAAGTAGAACACTATTTCATGATAAATAAAACCTTTTAGGACCTCAAAAAGTACAGGAATGTTAAGGACCACATTTAATATGATTAAAAGCATACATGTAAAATCCCAAACCATCACTTTTACAATGCACAGACACTATGTTTCCCAGTACATAAATGTAAAAATGGTAAAGCAAGATTCACTACTTTACCTACTATTATTTGCAATAATTATAGTAATGTTGCATATAAAGTAACATAAAATAACAGACTTAAAGATAGGAACACAACAAAGAACCAACAAAGTAACTTCTTCTTCCATATGATATGATACTTAAAAACAGTAGTGAATCAGTAGTGAATCACCAATGAGATACTGAATGAGATATTGAATAGTTTCTGGAAGTTAGCAAGAAGAAAAGTCTATATAGAAAAATTTCCAGCATTTCTATGAATCAGGAATAAAAAAAACTAGGAAGTAATGATGAACTCTCTTTAAAATACAATAAAATTACCTTAAAATCTATGAATTAATTTATTAAGATAAATAAAAAAAATCCACAAGTCCATAAATAAAGGAATAATATATATAATTCTTAGCAGTATTTTTGCAATGCAAAAGAGGTGGAAATAAAGGATGTGTCCATGGATTGGGGAATGGGAGGAAAAACAACATACTGATATGTGAATGAAATGGAACATTAACTTACAATGAGAAACTACAATAATAATTAAGGGAACCTTGCATAAATTTGTATGAACTAAAGCAGATAAAAACATACAAGATATTTAGTGGCTACAAAAACGTAAATGCAAGGATCAATAAAAGAAAGTCAAAAGACAGGGATAAATCTGAATGAGGGAATTATTGTGATAAAAAAGAGCATCACCAAAACATTTTGTTGAAAAGTAATATATTCATCATTTCTTCAAAAGTAACAAGGCATGTTCTTTTTAAATTTTATAACAATATCCACTTTTAAAATAAGTAGAGGAATATAAAAAAAAGATTCCCCCAGCAGTATCAAATAGATACAAAAAAGCAACAAATACAGTATGCTCTATTTATTTAAGAGATTAAAATGAGTTCTCCAGCAAACCGATAACTCATCAGCCACAAGTAATATGTATATTCACACAACAATACATTTATATATGTTACATTTTCTAGTGTTCTGAACTTGAAATTTTGTAATACATGATTTAAAAGCAGGTATAGACCATTATTAGAAAAAAATATTGTTCTTTGGGGGAGGTGACTTTTTTTTATAAAAGGAAATGAACATTTCATAAGGACTCAATAGGTATATTTAACTACATTCAAATATTTAAAATGTCCAAGAAAAATAATACAATTAAAGAAATTAACATTGAAAAACAATTTTTGGTAGATATGATACAAAAATTCTGACACATAGGTAAAAAGCACATTAAATATGTTGCTTCAAAAAAGTTAATTAACTCCCAGTCCTCAGTGTATAAATTTCCACATAATACAAACATACAATTTTCAAAGGAGGAACCACTTGAAATACTCACTTGAAATATAACCAGCCACACTAATAAAGAAATGTAAAATAAAGCAAGTTTGACATGCCATCCCACAGATATACAGATATTTGGCATTGTGGATATAGTGTCAGAACTGTAGTTAGCAAGGTCTGAGTGCAAATCCAACCTCTAACATTTATTTGCTGTGACCTACAATGGTTATCAAGTTTCTTCATTTATAAAATGCAGACAATAAAATCTACCTCCCAAAGTTATGAGGATAAAAAAAAGGATATTTGTAAAACATTTTGCAAACTTGAATGGCCATAAAATGTTACTTATAATATTATAACATAAAATGGAATAAGTAATTGAAGGCAATGAAACAAACCTCTGGATTGGTTATAAAGAAACATACATGTTCAGGTTTTTTTTTTAATTCAACATTAATAAAACATTTTTAGAAAACGACATGACAGTATAGGGTACAAGTCAAAAAATAACCATGGGCTTAGACTTTATATTTTCATTATTGGGGTATACATTGGAAATATTGAAAAAAATTTAAAAGGTATTTATCTCTTTAAAGACTTCCTTAGCATCATTATTTTTAAAAAAATTTTTGTCTTCATTAATTTGCTTGTTTACTTTTAGTTTACAGGATTCAATTCCACAATTCCTTCAGTTTCAAATTTTCTCCCCTCCCCTCACCTCTCCCCTTACCCACCATGGGGCATACAACCAAGTAAAGGATCTGCAAATAATTTCACATTATACATTAGTCAGGTTATAAAAACGGATTATAACAGATGGAATGAAGAATAGGAAGGAGGAAACAAAACCAAACAAGGAAAAGACAGGGAGCAGGTAGTTTGCTTCCATCTGCATTCAAAACTCTGTTCTTTTTAGTTTTTTTTTCTGAATGTAGATATCTCTCTCCATTATGAGTCTTTTGGAGTTGACTTATGAATCTGCATTGCTGATAAGATTCCAATCTATTAAATTTGGTTGTCACGCATATGTTGTGTATGTAATTGTGTAGAAATTTCTCCTAGTTCTGCCCTTCTCACTCAGCATCAGTTCGTATAAGCCTCTCCAGGTAAATATGAAGTCCATCTGCTCCTCATTTCACAATAGATTATTACATTACATTCATATACCACAACTTGTTCAGCCATTTCCCAATTGATGGGCATCTCCTTAATTTCCAATTCTTTGCCACCACAAAAAGAGCTGCTATAAATATTTTTGTATATATGGGTCTTCCTCCCATTTCTATGATATTTTTGGGATATAACCCTAAAAGTGGTATTGCTAAGTTAAAGGGTATAAAGTTACTTATAGCCCTTTGGGCATAGTTCCAGATTGCTCTCCAGAATGGTTAAATCAGTTCACAACTCCACCAACAATGCATTAGTGTTCAAATTTGTCCATATCCTCTCCAGCATTTGTTATTTTCCTCTTTTGTCATCTTAGCCCATCTGACTGGTGAGATGTGGTACCTCAGAGTTGTTTTGATGTGCATTTCTCTAATCAATAGTGATTTAGAGCATTTTTTTCTATGCTTATAGATACCTTTCATTTTTTCCTCTGAAAACTGCCTGTTCATATCCTTTGACCATTTATCAATTGGGGAATGACTTGTATTCTTATAGATTTGACTTAATTCTCTGTATATTTTAGAAATGAGGCCTTTATCAGAGACATTGGTTGTAAAAATTCTTTCCCAATTTTCCACTTCCCTCCTAATCTTGGTTACATTGGCTTTGTTTGTACAGAAGCTTTTCAATTTCATGTAATCAAAATGATCCATTTTGCATTTTATAATCCATTCTAAATCTTATTTGGTCATAAAATCTTCCTCTCTCCATAAATCTGACAGGTAAACTATTCCTTGATTTCCCATATTGCTTACAGTATCAACCTTTATAACTAGTTCCTTCACCCATTTAATCTTGATTTTGGTGTGTGGTGTTAGATAATGGTCTATGCCCAGTTTCTAAAATACTATATTCCAGTTTTCCCAGCAGTTTTTGTCAAATAGTGAGCTCTTATCCCAAAAACTGTGGTCTTTGGGTTTATCAAACAGTAGATTACTATAATCATTGACTGCTGAGTCTCGTGTTCACAGTCAATTCCATTGATCCACTACTACATTCCTCAATCAGTATCAAGTAGTTTTGATGACTTCTGCTTTATAATACAGATTAAAATCTGGTATGGCTAGGCCACCTTCCCTAGCATTTTTTTTTGCATGAATTCCCTTGATATTCTGGACCTTTTGTTCTTCCAAATGAATTTTGTTACTATTTTTTTCTAGCTCTATAAAGTAGTTTTTTGGTAAATTGATTGGTATGGCAATAAATTGTAATTTAATTTAAGTAAAATTGTCACTTTTATTGTATTAGCTCAACCCAGCCATGAACAATTGATGTTTTTCCCATTAGTTATATCTGACTTTATTTGTGTGAAACGAGTTTTGTAGTTGTATTCATATAGGTCCTCGATCTGTTTTGGCAGATAGATTCCAAATATTTTATCTCTATAGTAACTTTAAATGGGATTTCTCTTTCTACCTCTTACTGTTGGATTTCATTAGAAATATGTGGGTTTATTTTATATCCTGCAACTTTGCCAAAATTATTTACCGTCTCAAGTAGTTTTTTATTTGATTCCCTACTAGAGAATCATCTGCAAAGAATGACAACTTGTTCATTTCTTTGGTAGTTTGATTCCTTTGATTTCTTTTTCTTCTCTAACTGCTACTGCTAACATTTCTAGTACCAGATTGAATAAGAGGGGTGATAGTGAACACCCTTGTTGGACTCCTAATCTTATCAGAAATGCTTCTAGTTTATCCCCATTATATATAATGTTACTGATGCCTTTAAATATTATTTTAAGGAAGGCTCCATTTTTTTCCTATGCTTTCTAGTGTTTTTAATAGGAATGGATGTTGTATTTTGTCAAAAGCCTTTTCTTCATCTATTGAGATAATCATGTGGTTTCTGCTAGTTTTATTGTTGATATTATCAATTATCCTGATGGTTTTCCTAATATTAAACCATCCTTCCATTCTTGGAATAAATTCTACCCGATCAAAGTGTATTATTCTTGTGATAAATTGCTCTAGTCTTTTATAATATCATTTTATTTAAAAATTTTGCATCTATATTCGTGAGGGAAATAGGTCTATAATTTTCTTTCTCTGATTTATCTCTTCATGATTTAGCTATCAGTACCATATTTATGTCATGAAAAGAATTTGGTAAGACTCCTTCTTCACTAATTTTCCCAAAACTTTGTAGAGTATTGGAATCAATTGTTCTTTAAATGTTTGATAGAATTTGCTAATAAATTCATGTGGCCCTGGAGATTTTTTCCTAGGGAGTTCACTGATGGCTTGTTCAATTTCTTTTTCTGAGATGGGGTTAGGTAATTTACTTCTTCTTCAGTTAATCTGGGCATCTTATATTTTTGTAAATATTCATCCATTTCACTAAGATTGTCAAAATTATATGCATAAAATTTGGCAAAATAATTCCTAATTATTTTTTTTAATTTCCTCTTCATTGGAGGTAGATTCACCCTTTTCATTTTTGCTACTCATAATTTAGTTCTCTTCTTTCCTTTTTTATCATATCGACTAAATGTCTATCAATTTTACTGTTTTTTTTTCATAAAACCAGCTCTTAGTTTTATTTATTAATTCAATAGTTTTCTTAATTTTAATTTTATTAATCTTTCCTTTTGTTTTCATTATTTCTAATTTTCTATTTAATTGTGGATTTTCAATTTGTTCTTTTTCTAGCTTTTTCAATTGCATGCCCAATTCATCGACCTCCCTTTTCTCTAATTTATTCATTTATGCATTCAGGGATATAAAACTTCCCCTAAGGACTGCCTTTGCTGCATCCCACAAATTTTGCTATGTTGTCTCATTATTTTCATTCTCTAGAATAAAGTTACTTATTGTTTCTATAATTTCTTGTTTGACCCATTTATTCTTTAGAGTTAAATTGTTTAGTTTCCAATTAGCTTTTAGTCTATCTTTCTTTGGCCCTTTATTGCATATGATTTTTATTTCATCATGGTCTGAGAATGAAAAATTTAATATTTCTCCTTTTCTGCACTGACTTGTGAGGTTTTTATACCCTAGTGCATGGTTGATTTTTGCGTAATGTGCCATGTACTGCTGAGAAGAAGGTATATTCCTTTTTAACCCCATTCAGTTTTCTCCAGAGATTTATCATATCTAGACTCTCTAAAATTCTTTTTGCCTCCTTAACTTCTTTCTTGTTTATTTTGATGTTAGATTTATCACGTTCAGAGATGGAGAGATTAAGGTCCCCCATTAGTACAGTTTTGCTATCTATTTCTTCCTCTAATTCCCTTAACTTCTCCTCTAGGAATCTGGATGTTATACCACTTGGTGCAAATACATTAAGTAATGATATTGTTTCATTCTCAATGGTGCCTTTTAGCAGGATATAGTTTCCTTCCTTATCTCTTTTAATTAGGTCTATCTTTGCTTTTGCTTTATCTGAGATAAGGATTGCTATCCCTGCTTTTTTAACTTTATCTGAAACATATTATATTCTACTCCAGCCTTTTACCTTTACCCTGTGTGTCCCCTTGTTTCAGATGTGTTTCTTATAGAAAGCATATTGTAGATTTATGGTTTTTAATCCATTCTGCTATTTCACCTGCATTTTATGGGAGTGTTCATTCCATTCACATTCACAGTAATGATTGCTATCTGTCTCTTTCCCTCCATCCTATTCCCTCCCCTATTTATGTTTTTGTTTCTTCCTTCTCCCTTCCCCTCCTTAAGGGTTTTCCTTTTGACCACTGCCTACCTCAGTATTACCCCCCTGTCACTGCCCTTTCCTTACCTGCCCTTTCCTCTTGCTACTATTTCCCTCCCTTCTAACCCCCCCCTTTCTTATCTCCTCCTTACCCCTCCTACTGCCTATAGGGCACAATGGATTTTTATGCTTATCAGACTATGTTATTCCCTCTTTGACCCCAAACCAAGGAGAGTGAATTTCATACAGTCCTCCTTTCCCTCCTTTCCCTCTATTATAATGAGTTTTTGAATCTTTTCATGTTAGAATCTTAAACTTAATTGACTAAGTTTATCTCTCTTTGAACCAGAACCAATGAGAATAATGTTCAAATGATGTTCATCTCCCTCTTTCCTTCCCCTCTACTATAGTATGTCTTTATGCCTCTGTACAGCTGGTAGCTTGTAGCTGGTGAGAAGGCTGTGAATTACCCTTAGGGTGGGTGAGTCTTCTGTTTGGGGCTCCTTCTCTCTCTTCTGTAGTCTGCTCTCTAGTTCAGGTTGGTGCAGCCCCCATGTGCTCCATGCTCCTCTTACCCAGACCCAAGTGGGCACTTTCCTGGGCTGGATTCTACCACACTCCATCTCCCAGTGGATTCTGATCCTCTAAAGTCCATTCAGATTGACTTTTTAAAGTTTAGTGAGGGGATTCTCAGAGGAGCTTAGAAAAGTTACTGCTTTCATTCTGCCATCTTGCCTCCACACCCCGCCCCCCCCCCCAGTATCATTATTTATAATTGAAAATCTAGAAAGAAACTAAGTTTCTTTATACAGGGAGGGAATGAATAAACAAATTATGGTACCATCCTTTATGGAATTTTACAATGTAATGAAATCACAAGGATTAAAAAGATGTTTATGAAATAATAAAAAGGGCAAAGGTGCAAGTAGAAAAACAAAGAACATTACTCAAAGTTACATGGCCAGCTATTTCTGGGTGTGGTGCTAAGTATCTGAGCTTGGATTCGATCCCCAGGTCATCCCAACACTGGGGCCATTGCTCTTACTCGCTGAGCCACCTGGCTGCCCCTAAAGATAGTTTTCAACATTCTCTTTTGAGTTTCAATTTTTTTCTCCATCCTTCCCCTTTCCCCTGACCAAGATGATATACAATCTTGTATAGGCTATGCACTATTGTATTAAACATATTTCTACATTAGTCATTTTGTGAAAGAAGAATCAGAACAAAAGGGAAAAGCACAGAATGAAAAAAAGAAAGAAAATAGTATACTCTGATGTGCATACAACCTCCATAGTTCTTTCTGTGGATGTGTATAGCATTTTCAATCACAAGCCTTTTGGAACTATCTTAGATCATTGTATTGCTGAGAAGAGGTAAATCTATCAAAGCTGGTCATTCAGAAGTGCTGCTGTGACTGTACAATGTTCTCCTGGTTCTGCTCACTTCACTCACCATGTAAGCTTATGTAAATCTTTAAGGTTTTTCTGAAATCTACCTGCTCATCATTTCTTATGGAGAATTAATCCATTACAGTCATATAAAACAACTTGTTCAACCATTCCACAATTGATGGGCATCCCCTCAATTTCCAATTCTTTGCCATTAATATTTTTGTACACATGGATCCTTTCCCCCTCTTTTATTATATCTTTGGGATACAGACCTAGTAGATCTAGAAGCTGGATCAAAGGGTATGCACACTTTTATAGCCCTTCGGGCATAGTTCCAGATTACTCTCCAGAATGACTGGATAAGTACACAACTCCACCAATAGTGCATTAATATTCCAATTTTCCCACATTTTCTCCAACATTTTTCATTTTCCTTTTGCATCATATTAAGGGCTTGGTATATTTTCAATGAGTATTTTAGAAAAGAAAATGATACTAGCTCCTCCTCCTCTTTCTTCTCTTCCTCCTCTCTTCTTCTCCCTATCTCTCTGTCTCTCTGTCTTTCTCTGTCTCTCTTTTTCCATTTTATGTTGATGAAGAGGAAGGAAAGCTTATCTGTTACAGAAACACTAATAAATAGTGCTTCTAATGAGTTCAATGATTCAAAGGCTACCAGAATGGATGCTGAATATATTCTGATTGGACACACTCACCATTTGTTGTTTATAATGTTTAGCTAGCATGAGTGACATGGTGTTTATGACAACATCTAAAGCAAACACCAAAAATATTTTTTAGGGCAAAAGAAGGAAATTATATGTATCAGAAAACAGCCAGAGCTAATGTCCTGCATTGTATATTCAATCCAAATAATGTTTATTTTGATAGGATAATCACTGAATTGTTATTCCAGAGAGCATATAAATAAGGCTCTTTGGGAGGAAAAAAATGAATTCTATCATTCCCTTTACTCTTGTCCTTTTCCTTTGAAACCTCATAATGTCAGTTTTCTTTTTCTGAGTTGCCTTTGAAATGGCAAATTATTACTTTTCTCAATGGAACCATGATGGCCTCTTTCAACTTCTGGTGTGAAACAGCAGTTTCCACCAAAAACAAATTGACTTTTGAGAGCACTCTGGGAACCTGCTATGGGTCCAGCAGAATAATAGTATAGATCTGTTTGGCAAGGATTTATGGGGGAATTACAGAGATCCCCATAGAACATTCAGAATTCCTGGCACATCTCCCTGTTATTGATGAATATCGACTCATTACTAGCTAGGGTGGCAAGAATCATCCACCAGTCATCTCTTTTTCCTCCATCCTCTAAAAGCAGAAGCTTATTCTTGTATGCTACTTTACCAGACTTGACATAACTTTATCTTCACTAGAAAAGAACCCATTCAAGCACTTGAGATGAAGCAAACACAATCTGACTCAAGAGATTTGGAGTTTTCTTGTAAAAATTTATCTTCCGGAGACTAAAATTTCCAATTAGAATCTGTGTTGTACAATTATGCCCTTTCTTTAGAAAGGTAGAGGGAAAAGTATTTACTTTTCCTCTAACAACTTTCATACCTTAAGAAGAATAAAAGAAGGAATTTTGATTCAGGAAATCTAGAAAGTTATATTTGTATGTTACCTGAAAATTGGTTAATAGAATAATCTATTAATATTTTATTTCAAAATTATATTCTAAAAATTAAAAGAGATTTTATGTCAGAAAAGCATGGCTATCATGTTTATTCTGAATATGACTATAAATCAACAGCCTTACAAATGACTGGCTAAGGTAACTCAGCATAAAATAGGTATAAGGAAGTTCAGGTTTTTTCTAATGCTTGACAGTCAGAACACTATCCTCAACTTAGGTAAGGAAATTTCATTCCACTGAACTGACTCACGAAGTTATGTATATATGTATGTCTGTGTACATACATGTATGGATGACCTATTTACATGCACATATAATACACATTTCAGTTTGATATATGTATATACACATTTGTACACACATACATGCATACATACATACATGCATACATACATACACACATAGACACACACTTGCTAAATATTCTTTAGCTATAACTAAGACTCCTTTTGCTCAGTGACATAAAAAGGATGCATTTCACTCCACTATTTAACATAAATCAATGTCATGTTATAAAGGAAGAAACTGAGGCCCACAAATATAAAATTCCCTCTTCATAGTAACAGGGACTCTTAATATCCAAAGTAAAACTTTACAAAGGAAGTAAATGACATAGATCTTTTTCAAACAAAACTTATATAGCATCAAAGCACTCTTTATGAAGGCTTGAAGACATGAAATAGTGTTTATTGAGAGTAGAATTGTGTCTCCACTCGTTCTATCCCATTGGGGAAGTAAAGGGTTTTCATGTGTGTCTCAGGGGGCTTTGGGGTTCATGGTTAATAAATATGAACATAATAGAGATTAAGAGATCAAGTTGGAAGATGAGGTCCAGACCAGAATTATGCAAAATTATTATTCCAACCCATCTCTCTCTCGCTTTTTTAAAAGCAATTGGGGTTAAGTAACTTGCTCAAGGTTACACAGCCAGTTATTTCTGGGAGTGGTGCTGAGTATCTGAGCCTGGATTTGATCCAGGTCATCCCGACACTGGAGCTGGTGCTCTTACTTGCTGAGCCACCTGGCTGCCCCTAAGCAATTGGGGTTAAGTAACTTGCTCAAGGTTACACGGCCAGGTGTTTCTGGGTGGGTGCTAAGTTTCTGAGCCCGGGATTCGATCTCCAGGTTATCCCGACACTGGAGCCAGTGCTCTTACTCGCTGTGCTACCTGGCCACCCCCCAACCCATCTCTTGCTCTTATTTCCTTTGGCTAAATAAAAGTGCACACAGTGATACTAGGTTTATGCCAACAAATAATGTCAGCACCCCTTGGAGACTATGACTCCTTATCCTGTTATGTTGGAAGGTTGGGGGAATAAGTTAGGCCAGAGCCTGTGGCATCAATGACAAGAATTACAGATGTAACCCCTGCTATATGACACATATGTATGGGACTCTTTCCTTATTGGTGAAGATGAAACCCTTAAACAGGGTGGAGCAGAGTTGCCAAGAGAGCTATAGTTCTCAGTCAGTGAGACCAGTTGACTTCCAGCTTTGAGAGAAAAGGCTAAACCCACTTCAGATTCCTGAAGAAAAAAAGGCTTTGGGAAGCCATGAGAGGAGCAGATAGTCTTCATCATGTCCCTTATTCCCAGTTTGCTAATCTAGACTTTGGAGCTGCCCCTAGGGTGAGTTCAGGATCATGCCTTATTTGAACTGAGTTACCTTGATCCCAATAGGAGAGCTCCTTTATTCTGGTACCCCCTTCTTTTCCTCTGATGAGGGAAGAGTGACTTCAGATCCCATCTTGCTGCTCCCCCCTCTGGCAGGAATGAAAGTCTCCTTTAGAGAAGGGAGTAGAGGTGCTAGCAATGTGTATTCTACCGCCCTTCAAGCCATATGGCAGGCTTCTCAAAGCATAAAAATCCTCATGTGGTATCCTTTATTCAATTGCTTTACAAGCATTGACTATCAAAGCTGTATTTGGGAAACTCTCAGTCCTGTATGTGTATTACATGCACATATATTTAGTGTAACATAAATGTCAGATATTGTGACAATGCTGGTCCTCTTGAAGGCAGGAACTGGGGTATTTTTGACAATGGTTGGGGAAGGGCAGGGAAGAGAATGAATATTTATATAGCATCTACTATGTGGCATGCATAGGGCTAAGTGCTATACAAATATTATCTCATTTTATGTCACAACAATATGGGAAGTAATAGTTATCATCCCCATTTTACAGTGGAGAGAAATAAGACAAACAGAGGTTCACAGCAAGTAAGTATCTGGGCTCAATTTTGAATGTAAGTCTTCCTGACTCTAAACCCAGGTTTCTATCTACTGTGCTTTGATATAGAATAGGGAAAGTTTAGAGAAAACACCTGTGAATATAGTGATGAACAACATAATGCAATGCCTAAAAGTAAAACTGAGTTTCTTCGTCAGTGTACTGTGTCATTTTTGTTGGTTTGCTTCTGTTAAGACATTAAATGGCCTCAAAGTTTGGAAAAATTATAGCTCTTCTTTCTTCATAGAAAATAAAATGATCATGTTATCTGATTTATTGAGTTTTTTCACACCTTTCTGTTGGATTTAGAGATGGAGGACATGCATGATTTAGAGATGGAGGTCACTACATGAGTTTATTTGAGCCAGTCACTGAATAGTAGGAAGTTCAGTTGACTCATCTGTAATACAAGAAAAATCGAAATGCAAGAAATGGAGTATTGTTTCTAGTTCAAATCTTATGAATCCCTGTTATAAAGTACCTAGTGTCATGACAAATATTTAGTAGATAGTAAATAAGTACTGAATTGAAAAAAGAAACATATTTGCCACCCATAATGTCATACATTGTCCTGTAAACAGATGTCTAGAAAGGTCTTGTTATATTCTAATAGATTTTTAAAAAGACAACTAGAATCCACACAATAAAAAATTAATGTTCTAGCCAGGTATATAATTTGTGGCTTGTGATAGTAATGGCATTTAAAGATTCCCCTGTATTGGCTTGGTTTTCAAATTGATTGTGTTAAAACCCAGAGCTTGTTAATCCCACCTGTGGGATGGGCTTGTTGATGTGAAAAGAAAGTCCTGAACTGGGAGGAGCTGGTGACATAGATTTGCAGAGACAGGAGAGAGAGGCAGAAGAACTTTTTGGAAGCAGCACCTCGTGGAGGCAGAGAGAGACTTGAGAGGATTGATGAGTGCCACTTTGAATTGCCCTGGACTTTTGAGACCTGTCCCCAGAGCTGCCAAGGACTGAGGAGACATGGCTGTTTTGCTGGTACGTTGTCTGTCTGTTTTGATGTTGTTTTGCCAGATTTGTCCACTGGTGAAAGACAGTCCTGCTGTTGAAGAAGTCCTGGAACCTGGCTTTTGGTTAAGAAGCCCTGAGA